>NW_020697273.1:1539230-1685112 GCF_002925995.2 Terrapene triunguis
GCGGCCAGAGCGCCGCGCCGCCGCCCCCCTCCAGGTGCCGCCCCAAGCACCAGCTTGGGTGCTTGGTGCCTGGGGCCGGCCCTGAGGCCATGGCCTACGTAGCCCATAGTTAATCCACCACTGAGTGAACACATTGTAAATTACACAAACTTGTACCTCATAATAAATAATCAGGAAGCATAAGACTGACTATAAAAGCATTACAAGAAACAACTCTGTGGGCTTTCTATGCCATGCTAAAAGCATACAAAAGTATAACTCAACCTGTTCAAATATAGGGGAATAAAGTCTGAGGTTCAGCTAACTAATTAAGGGGGAAAAATAGAAACTGCATCTTCGGATCTGCACATACTACATGTGCACAGTTACTCAGTTGCATTAGAACATAACTAAAATAATTCTCTTGCTCCACCATAAAAAAGAACACAACTTCTAATGCCATCTCTTCCAAAGCAGCAAAAACATCCTCCATATCAAAGTGCAAAAACTCATGCCAAATGAAAACATACTCCACCTCTAACATCACTCCCAAGCCTCGACAACACTAACCTCCAGACTAATAGAGCAAACTAGTTTATTCAGACTAGAATATGATTCAGGATACCAGATCAAAATCTAAAACACCAGTACAGGGATCACTGGGAAGAATAGATCAAAAACAACAAGATAATTAGCTACATATCCCTACGCAGAACAATCACATAATCAAGTACATCATGATGAAATATGAAAAACTAAGACAGGCTCTTGTTAAATATCAAATCCATGACCAACTAGCAGACACAAAACGCTGTTCAAATCCAGTGAGGAATGACTGTACAACATTTTTGACACAGAGATTCTACTCTAGTGTCCAAAATATAAGGGAATGTGAGAAAGGTATTTCCTCAAATTATCAGAAATGATAAAGAAAAACTGTAAGTAACAAGAGAGATGGCAGGAATTGCATTTCACTGCCAGAAAATCAAGAATAGTCAATAACAAAAGGCAATGGCATAAAACCTGAAGTGCATTATAAAACCCTGACCAGGACAGATATTTGATTTATTTTACCTATTTCTGGCAGATACCCAAGGCAGATACACTTTGGCAACATTTGTATAGCTTGTCATGAAATCAAATGTTACTGCACTGGCTTGACAGATATGAACACAGGCAATTGTGCAACAAACAATAATGCAATTATTAATGCAAGAATATTATTTTTATTGGAAATCAGAGGTGCTATTAGGCTTACAGTTGCTGGATTAGAAAACTAGATTGAAGAGGTGGGAATTACATTTAGACTTAAAAATGGTGGCCATTCTAAGTTCCTATGGAAGCAAATTCCAAAAGCTTGAGACAGCAGCCAAGACAGCTGTGCCTCCTGTGCAATTCCATTGTTTCTAAAGAGGGGCGCTGTTAAGCACAGTTGAGGATGCAAAGGGTGAGCTAATCCTTTAGGTATCTTGGTTTTAGACATTTGATGGCTTTGAAAAAAATAGTCACAGATGGCAGAATACCTTTTTTGTGGCTAATGTGAGTGTCCAATTTGAAAGTGGAATCCAGAATAGAACCATAGATGGTTGAATACCTTTCTGATTGGGGACATCCATCCTCAGTTCTTAGCAACATCATGGTGTCTCTTCAAACTCTTTCATTCTGTCTTCAAGCATAACCTGCACCTTGCTTGGATTTAACTTCAGTCACCTCTTCCCCGTCCAGGTGCTGATCTCAACTGAGTGCTGGGTTACGTTTATGTATGATATGAACAATAAATAGAGTTGAGGATCATCTGCATATTATAGACATTTGAGACATAGAATCTGGATTAGATGGACCACTGATCTGGTCACTACAGCAGTTTCTATGTTTCTACAGTTACACCAACAACTGCATATAGATATTAAAGAGGACATGAGAGAGAGTGGAACCTTGTGATACCCTACAGGTGAAGCTTTTTGATAACAGAAAAGCAGTTGCCCATCAGCATCATCTGGGTGTAGCCCTGAAGGAAGGTTTCAAACCATTTAAAAATATTTCTCTTTACTCCTGTTGCATCTTTAAAACTGGACAGCAGTATTCTCTGACTGACCATCTAGAATAAAGAGGAAAGATCTAGGAGAAAGAGCACTGGTATTTGTCCTTTATTAATGGATAGTTAAAGACTGTCCACAATATCCTGTCCTGGAACAGGAATGGGAATGATCTTGGATGTTGGCTGTGGACAGACATACTTGGAGATAGTTCTCAATTAACTTTTTCAGAAACTTTTGCCACCTGGTGCTAGTTGACAAGGTCTATTGCATCTCCTGAAGATTTCTTTAAGGCTGGCCAGATGTATAATATGTCTTAAAATGAGGAGGTAGAGTTCCTTCTTTGGATGAGATGCTGACACTCTTTGTTAGGAGAAGCATGAGGTCATGGCTGGCTTTTGTCTCCTTTGATATGTCCAAGCTGTCCTATCGGGTAAACAGATCAAATTTAGGGGGGAAAGTGTCATGTAATGGGCAAGTGCAGGGTGACTGGTTCCAGGTATCCTGAGAACCCTTCTCAGATGCAGATAATCTTGGTGCAGAAGTCTAATTGCAGTGAATCATACTGGGTTCTGTTATGGATTGCAGAAAATCTATTTTGATTAAGCAGAAGCCACACTGAATAGTTCTTTCAGGCATGTTTTGGCATCCACTATGGAGGAAGAGAAAAAGATTCTCTTACTATAACAGCCTAAACATAAGCTTGTAAGAGATCTTTGTCCTTCAGTTTGTTTGCCTCAGCTCAAGTTTTCTATCACAAATACCCAAGTTATTACACTTTCCACTTCATCTGGTACAAGTTGTCTGAGATCCCTTAAGAGCTGCATGGCAAAGAGGAGGAAGGAGTCCTTTGGGAGCCATTATTCTGAGGGCAGTGGCAAGTGCATGATCATCTTGACTCCCCAGATCTGCTGCCCCTGATAAAATGATAAACTATTTTTGTAACTGGATATGTTTTGGAGATTGGTAGGATTCATGAGCTTTTGGAAGTGGGCCAAAGTGTAGTAGCTATCCTGTTGTCTGGAAGCAGAGAATTCTGACCACTTTTTTTACATGAGGTGATGGTCTGTCCAAGAGAGTGGCTGGTTACTAATATTCTCTGTGTCCACATCTAGTCCGAAGATCACGTTCAAGGTGTATCTGGCTATATGGTCTGGATAAGAAATTACCTGTGAGACTCCTAAAGTAGAGACAGAGTGGCGATGAACTTCCTGTTTCTTGTTTCCAAGGCCCATCTCTGACATCTTCTTGTGGATGACTAGCTGTCAGCTTAAGCTCAACATAGTAAAACAGAACTCCTAAAGCTTTCCTTTCAAGTCCTTTCCCTCCTCTCTCAGTCTGTGGAAAACATCACCATCCTCGCTGTCTCTCAGGTCTGTACTCTGGGCGTTACCTGTGACTGGCCCTCTCTCTAGAGCAGGGGTGGGCAAACTTTTTGGCCCGAAGGCCACATTGGGGTTGCGCAACTGTATGGAGGGCCGGGTAGGGAAGGCTGTGCCTCCCCAAATAGCCTGGCCCCCTCCTCCTATCCGCCCCCTCCCACTTCCCGCCCCCTGACTGACCCCCTCAGAACTCCCAACCCATCCAACGCCCCCTGCTCCTTGTCCCCTGACCGCCCCCTCCCGGGACCCCTGCCCCCATCCAACCCCCCTGCTCCCTGTCCCCTGACTGCCCTGACCCCTATCCACACCCCTGCCCCCTGACAGCCCCCCCAGGACTCCCACCCCCTATCCAACTGCCCTCTGCTCCTCGTCCCCTGACCACCCCTCCCGGGACCCCCCGCCCCTAACTGCCCCCCGGGATCCCACCCCCTTATCCAACCCCCCCGCTCCCTGTCCCCTGACTGCCTTCCCGACCCCTATCCACATCCCCGCCCCTTGACACGCCCCCCGGGACTCCCACTCCCAACCCTCTACTGACCTGAGAGGGACAATGTGGGAAGCTGAGAGCCTGGTCTCTCAGCTGCACTGGCAGCTCCCTGCTGGGAGCCTGGCTGCCTCACAGGCTCCCGGTGGGCTGTTGCCCCATCTTCTCCCGCTCCCTGTTCCCTGCTGGGAGCAGTGGGAAGCCACCCAAGGTTTCTCACCTCCCCATTCCCTGCTGGGAGTAGGGCGGAAGCCATCCAGAATTTCTTTGCATACACACCCACCTCCAAGCCGTGAAATTGACAGGACAGCACGGCTCCCTGAAAGCTGCCCACCCTTCTCAGCCCGGCTCCCAGCAGGGAGCAGGGTCCAGCCACCCAGGCTTCTTGCCCCAGCTCCATGCCTTGAGTGGGATCCATTCTCGCCTCAGCTCCTAGTCAGGATTGGGGTCCAGCTGCCCAGCTCTCCATGGGAGCTGGGGGCAGCTGGGCTCTAGCTGTCCTGCTTTCTTGTCAATTTCATGGCTCCTGCCCTGAAGACAGCCAACAGTCAATGTAAGTAACACCGTGTCTAACTACACCATCACCCTGACTGCACTGACATAAGCCCTACGCCTCTCATGGAGGTGGAGTTATTTTGTCGGTGTAGTAGGGCACTGACGTCGGTGGGCGCACCATTCTAGTGTAGACACTGATATAATTAGGTCGACATAAGCTGCCTTGCATCGACCTAACTCTGTAGTATAAAGCAGCCCTGAATTTGTCCAGCTTCAACTTCCAGCCATTGGCTCTTGTTATACCTTTGTCTGCTAAATTGAAAGGCCTCTATATTATCAATTTTCTGTTCCCCATATTGGTAATTATAGACTATGATCCAGTCACCCTTAAGCTTCTCTTTGATAAACTAAATAGACAGCTCAAACACTTAAAGGCCTGTTTTCCAATTTTTAATCATTCATAGATTCCAAGACCAGACGGGATCATTGTGATCATTTAGTCTCACCTCCTGTATAGCTTAAGCCACAGAACTTTCTCAAAATAATTCCTACAGCAGATGTTTTTAAAAAACAACCAATCTTGATTTTTAAATTGTTAGCGATATCCACCATGTCCCGTGGTAAATTGTTCCAATGGTTAATAACCCTCACTGTCAAAAATTTACATCTTATCTCCAGTCTGCATTTGTCTAGCTTCAACTTCCAGCTATTGGATTGTGTTATACCTTTCTCTGATAGATTGAAGAGCCCCTTATTAAGTATTTGCTACCCACGTAGATATTTATAGACTGCAGTCAGGTCATTCCTTAACCTTCTCTTAACATAAGAACATAAGAACGGCCATACTGGGTCAGACCAAAGGTCCATCTAGCCCAGTATCCTGTCTTCTGACAGGGGCCAATGCCAGGTGCCCCAGAGGGACTGAACAGAACACGTAATTATCAAGTGATCCATCCCCTGTCGCCCATTCCCAGGCTCTGGCAAACAGAGGCTGGGGACACCAACCCTGCCCATCCTGGCTAATACCCATTGATGGACCTATCCTCCATGAACTTTCGTAGTTCTTTTTTGAACCGAGTTATGGTCTTGACCTTCACAACATCCTCTGAAAAGGGGTTCCACAGGTCGACTGTGCATTGTGTGAAGAAATACTTCCTTTTGTTTGTTTTAAACCTACTGCCTATTAATTCTTGTAGCCATCTTAGTGGCTGTCTCCCCAGGCCTTGGCTGCTGTGTTGTTCTACAGACAGCCCAGCTGCCCAGCCTACAATTCTGCTGCTCCCACTCCCTGGCTGCAAGCTGAACTCCAGCTCTGATTCCCTGTCACCTTCCAGCCAGGTGGACTAGAACAGTACCGGACATGGACTGTAATCCAATTATCTCCCCTTTCAGGAAGAACTGGAGAGCAAGAGGCACTGCAGACAGGTCCTGGCAGGCAGGGAGACAGGAAACAAAATGCTGAGTGCCTGGCTGCAGCAAAAATCCTGAATTCTGTAGCATCTTGTAAAAATACTAGATTCTGCAGCCACCTAAGAGGTCTTAAGGCTCTGAGTAAAAGGGGCAGTTCACATATCTTAAAGTTACTGTTTCAGTACCTCAACAGATTCAGGTAGACATCACTACATCAGTTAACACTCTATTCGTGTTATCGCATTTATGTCTGTAACCATAAGGGCTAAAAAGGTAATTTTTTTTAAACGTAAGATGAAATCTGGAGCAAGAGGTAAATTTCATGGCTGCAAAATCACAGAATACATGAGGTCCTTCTTACTGATCAGCCCTTTTAGCTCTAGTGGTAAATTCCTTTGGATTTTAAGCAGAAAAACCAGGGTTCTAATCCCAGTGCCCCAGGTAAGCATGTGATCGAGTTATTGTATGCTGGCTGCACTACATAAATTAAGGTATGGTATATCTAGAGTGGATGGACTTCACAGAGCAAACTGCCTTTCTCTGATTCAAAGTGAATCTTTTAACAAGAGATGGGAGACAATTACAGTTAAATGTGGGACGTTTCAAAACTTTGGTTACAAAAGATACAAAGTACTGTAATCCATTTGTAAAACTCTAATTGCACACACTGCTCTCTCCCTGCTGCTGTGGAAAATTAGCAGTGGAACTGGGAAATGTGTAAAGACCCTAACATTCCAAGCATTCTTTCTTCTTATTGTGGTTGACTTGCTGCTAATGAAAGTGAGGGACTAGCAGTACTGCCTAAACCAGGTCTAGTGGGGAGAAAGCTGAAGGCACCCAGCTTGGCCATTGCACTTGCAGCCCAACCTGCTATTCTTGTCTTGTGCTCCCACCCTACAGCTCCACTAATGCACTTCAGTCCTGGCTATTGCTGCCCTGTGCTTTCTCTTTCACCTCAACCAATGCCTCAGGATTCCCACACTGGGCCTCTCCTAAACAGAGGTGCTTAGACAGCAAGGTGATAAGCACCTGATGAAAATCTGAGAGAGAGAGAAAGAGATTCACTACTGATTGTGCAAAACTCTATAGTTCTGTGATGTGCATAAATACATTAGGTCTGCTTGAGAGCACCATATTCATCTCACGTGTGACCTCAGTCAAATATGAATCCAGATCTGACTCCAGGACTCCTAAGGCTGAAGCATTAGGCTTGCTGCACCCTCTGTTGCCCCCCAGATAGAATACATTCCGTTTAAAACTACATTGTGAGCTCCTCCCACAAGTCCAGGAGATGCTTCTCTTTTCAAATATTGCCACTTTTCAGATATTGCAGCTGTTGAGGCCATTCCTGACAGTCAACCCCAAGATACAGTGACAGATTGTATTTGGAAGGTGATAATCAAGGACCCAGTTCCTTCATAAAGTCTCTACTTTAGTTTATTCACTTATTTCTCTATGTGAGGCTCAGAATTTGCAAAGAAAAGATATTCTCTATTAGACAGAGATTTGGGAAAATCCAACAGAAAAACAGGTGTCAGTTGAAATGCAATGCCTGATGCATCAGTCAGCATCTGGAACAGATGTGAGGCATCACTGCATGATCAGCTTGTGGCAGCTTCCATCAAAAGCACCATCAAAACTGGGACCCATAACACAGTTGTGACACCATCAAGACATGTGTGTTCCAGCTCCCAAATCCCACCCCCACCACCTCACAGTAGAGCTCTGTGAAGAAGTGTTTTGTAAAAATTTCATTGCATTGTTACATTTATATGATTATTATGGCACAAACTAGGTTTTTTTGTTAAAAATAGTATTAAAATGACATAACAATGAACATTTTGTAACATTTTGAAAAACTCCTGTGACACAATGGGTCAGATGTTTCTTTTTACATGGTTGTCACTGGCTAAACGTTTCAAGGCATGTTTCTCAGATGATAGGAGACTTTTTTATTTTCTTTTATAGCAATTAATGAGTAAATTATATTTTATGCAGCATTGTGGTAGTGATGTTGGTCCCAGGATATTAGAGACAAGAGGTTAAGGTAATATATATTTTTTGGACCAACTTCTGTTGGTGAGAGAGAGACAAGCTTTTGAGCTTACACAGAGCTCTTGACCTGAAGAAGGGCTCTGTGTAAACTCAAAAGCATGTCTCTCTCACCAACAGAAGTTGGTCCAATAAAAGATATTACCTCACCCTCCTTGTCTCTCTAGATTATGTCTGTCATTCACCGTCACAGGTAAGGTTCTTGTGTGGATGCTCAGAGGACTTCCATAGCTGCAGATTGGAATAGATCCCCTTTGTGAGTGCTGCTGTCTCACAAAGTTCATTCTATGTTTAGCTCCATTTCTTTATTATTATTTTTAGATTTTTTGCTAAATGAGATAAATTAGTCAGTCATGTGCTGAAAAAGGCTACAGAGACTGGGAATGGTAAGAACAGCCCTTTGGAGATGGTACCACTTGGAGGCAGATCATGGCAGTCAGATTTGGGGCCTGATTTTCAGAAGGTCTAAGCACTCACAGCTCTAGTTAATGTCAATGGGAAGTGGAGGTGCTTAGCATTCCTGAAAATCCAGCCGTTGATGTTTTGGAGGCAGGTATTTGGTGCTGTGAGTCTGAGATTGTATTGATCTGTGTTTTCTCTGCTCCCGTCCTGCTGCTGTCACCTGTAGAGCATAAAAGGGGGGTTTCCAAAAGAGGCACAGTGGGATGGAATATTGGTGAAACCAGTTCACACAACAAGCAGTTGTCCTCTTCTGAGCATGATCCTCCTTTTTTGCGTAACGTACATACTACTGCAATGATTGCATTATAAAATTGATTAGAGTGGACTTGGCAGAATTCTAGTGATAATGCACCATATTTTTCCTGAATTGGACCTTAAATTTGGACATCAAATGTGACAGTAACTTAGAATTATTTTTGTTTTGCATTGTCCCATGTGTTGGAATGTGCTAGGGGCTACACATAAGGAGTCTGTAACAGTGAACTCTTCTGCTTACCCACCTTATTAACAGGTATTAGAACTTGCACAATTTTATGCAGGGATTTAACAGCTGCCACAAGGGTTGGTCGACAGAAGAGCCTTAACCCTTATTATAGAGCTCTGTGATGCAGTCATCTAGTCACCAGTTAGCTCTGATTCTCTTATCTTTCCATGGTACAAGAAAAATCATGTTGGTGGCGCTTTGGAAGCAAAACATGATGCAGCGAATCAGCAGAAAGTCCCAGAAGTTAGTGTCAGTGTCCCTTGGGTCTACAATCACATTCCAATAACTAGGTGGTGGGAGCTGGGCATGTTGCTTTCCAACACATTTGGAACCATTCCAGCTTTTTACAATCTCCCCTTCCCAGCAGTTTATGTTGTCTTTCCAAACAGAAACTTTTCAAACTTGTTTTAAAATATTCTTTTCTTTTGAATTTAAAGCACATTGTGTGTGAATCTTCAAATAAATATTTGTTCTAGTAAGTGCAAAACTTCCAGTGGCCATGCTGAAAACCGATTGTGGGATTTATTTGAGTTTTGTGATGGTGGTGGTGGCAGAGGTGTGTAAGGGGTGTTTTCCCTTTGAAATGGGATTGTATTTGTACCTGGATTAAGCTCTCCTGTATCAGTGCTGACATTTTTAAAGATGAAAAACAGCACACCAAAGCACTGAAAAGGTAAAAATGAGTGTGAAATGGCATTTGGCCAATGTTTATGAATCATTGACTATGATAATAAAATCATAAAAAATAATCACCAAAAGGTAAATAAATTATCTAGTTTACTACTTATTCTCATGTACAGTTTGACACAAAAGCTGAAGCCATGAATGATTTATGCCTGTTTTAACAATAATACTCATTTTACTGAAAGATGGTCAGCACTAAGTTGTGCTCAGGGCTCAGTGCCAGTTGTCGAAAGGTTAATGTTTCAGCAGCAATACATTAAATTATGAATTATACCAGTCCCAAAATGGAAGGTTATTAGTTCAGTCTGCTTAATTAGACCTGCTAGAACTTTGCCATCAACTAGCAGTACCCATCTCTACAGTGTGATAATAGGATTAGAAAATCAGCTGCCAAAACCAGGGAGTTCATATAGCCTGACCTTTCATCATGGCATCTTCTGGGACTTTGTTCTTGTGAGACCCTGGATAACTCCAAGTGGTTAACCGTACTTCCAGCACCTCTGAAGTTACTGCCCAACTAATGCCCACATTGAACAGAGTTTCCAGTTTTATAGTGTTCATGGATACTAGAAGTCACAAAGGAGTAATATGCTAATCTTTCCCTTTGGGAGTCCTGGTAGCCAATTCTCCTGCCAAAGGATGTGAATAACTCTGATAAACTTTGAGAGCTACATGTATAATTTAATGATCCCAGGACTCCTGGATTCAAATATGGCTTCGGTCACTCACCTGTTAAATTAGTTTGTTTTCAGCCTTGTCCCAAATAGTGGATGTCTGGCTACATCCTCCAGTTTGTCATGAGAGAGAGACGGCCCCGCACATATCTGAAGCCAAGTGTATACCAGAGTGAAGGCCTCTCCACAAGACGTCCAGAACTGAAATAGTAGGGGTCCATAAGTCAAGACTGAGGCAGAGCTGGAGTGGGGAAGTGTCCCAGGCCTGGTATAGTAGGGTGATGCAAGCCAGGACAGCAGGGGAGTTAGTGGGTGTTGGTCGATTTATTTGCATAATATTTGCCTGCCTTAAGACTGGCTCTAGCCTGCAGCATGTAGTCCTTTACTTCCACATGTACTAAAATTCATCCCCTTTGCTCACTCATATATAAAAGGAACAACATATAGTCTGTTAGTCTTTTATTATTCCGATTATACAGTGCTTTCAGAATATAAAATGCTAAGTATTACATTATTAATTATTATGATTATGATTATTATTTATTAAATTCTTGGTTACATTATCCTAAGGCTGGAGCCAGAAGGGCACTATACAAAGGTGATGCCCTGTCTGTGAGATATGCAGCCATGGGAAGCTTCCTGAAGTTATAAGAGGCCAAACTCAGTCTTTTCTGTCTTGTCTTCTCATTCTCCTAGGATGGGACAATTTTGCCATTGAAAAGAGGAAGCTGGAGAAGTGTAAGAACTTTGGGTCTGTGCTCTTTCTATCAGCTGGACGATAATATGCAGAAGTAATTTATTCATCTCCATTCCATCACCCCTCATCAGACTTCAAAGATATTTTAAATCACAAACGGGACTGTATCAAATATAGTAATAGAAATTCACCAAAAGTTCTGGTCTGCAGAAACAGGCCCAGTGACTCTCAAGTGTCCTGCGACTCTGGGCCCATTTGACTCCACTGACGCTCATGTGCACCTTTCCAGGATTTGTATGAAAAGAAAAAGTCTGAAGAAAAAGTACAAGACATTCAAGTCAACATAAGAGACGGCAACAGGTAGGGACTAAATACCTCTTCTTCATTTATCTTACAGTAGTTCTTCCCTCTCCCTCCTTGAGATTTCCCTAATAACCTCTCCTTCACACCAGCTGACCCTCACTTCTATTTGTGCTTACTGAAATGGGGATGCTGTCATTAGAGTGGCTTCAATGGAATAGTAGAGCAGAACCGGTGTTATAGACAGAGAGAAAAGGATAGGGTGGAGGAAAGCGAGAAAAATGGATGAAATGATGGGAGATGTAAGAAATAAAGACAGAGGGGATGGAGTAGAAGGCAGAGAAAGACATGGAGAATAAAATATTGTCTATTTATTACAGTTAACTATTATTCATACTGTGTCCAACACGTATTAGGTTCTTTACTGAACAAATAAAAAGATAAGAACATAAGAACAGCCATACTGGGTCAGACCAAAGGTCCATCTAGCCCAGTATCCTGTCTTCCGACAGTGGCCAATGCCAGGTGCCCCCAAGGGAATGAACAGAACCGGTAATCATCAAGTGATCCATCCCCTGTTGCTCATTCCCAGCTTCTGGCAAACAGAGGGTAGAGACACCATCCCTGCCCATCCTGGCTAATAGCCATTGATGGACCTATCCTCCATGAATTTATTGAATTCTGTTTTGAACTCTGTTATAGTCTTGGCCTTCACAGCATCCTCTGGAAAGGAGTTTCACAGATTGACTGTGCATTGTGTGAAAAAATACTTCCTTTCGTTTGTTTTAAACCTGCTGCCTATTAATTTCATTTGGTGACCCCTAGTTCTTGTGTTATGAGACGGAGTAAATAACACTTCCTTATTTACTTTCTCCATGCCAGTCATGATTTTATAGACCTCAATCATATCCCCCTTTAGTTGTCTCTTTTCCAAGCTGAAAAGTCCCAGTCTTTTTAATCTTTCCTCATATGGAAGCCGTTCCATACCCCTAATAATCTTTGTTGCCCTTTTCTGAACCTTTTCCAATTCCAATATATCTTTTTTGAGATGGGACAACCACATCTGCACGCAGTATTCAAGGTGTGGGCGTATCATGGATTTATATAGTGGCAATATGATATTTTCTGTCTTATTATCTATCCCTTTCTTAATGATTCCCAACATTCTGATGACTTCGGAGTTCCATGTCTAGGTGCCAAAGAGCATTGTAGTAGACTAGACAGAAGTGGAGAAGGGAGGAAGTGAAGAGGGTTTAGGTGGAAAAATAAGTTCAATTTTAGGCATGTTGACAATAAGCCATCTAATAGGAATTGTCAGATGCAAGCTGCAGTGTGAGACTGAATAGAGGGAGACATGAGAAATAAACCTACTATGATAACTAGGTCCCCTGATTCAGTTAGAACATGGTTGTTCTCTAACTCAGTTACAACAGTTCCAGTTTGTAATCTTAAACCTTAGACATATCCACAAAAGAGGGGAGGACAGAGGATATGAATTAGTGCAAACCAGGTCAACTCTGTAATGAGCACTTCCCTTGCCAACCAGGGAAGCAGTAGCTAGCTGTTCATGTGTGGTCATTCTAATTTATTGTTGATCTTATTAAAGCCCAGTTCCACAATAATCGTATGCCCAGGTAAATGCAGAAAAAGAGCCTGATGCCCTCAAGCAACCCATAAATAGCAGGGTGAAGACAAAGTGTTTATTACTTAGCCTCATGAAGGCCATATAAGTGATCTCTCAGGGGGTGGAGCTGTGAGTCCCAGCTGCTAATAGTCCAGCTTAGCTTTATTGCTCAAAACACTATAAACTTGGAAATAATTGTAATAGTTGATTTAATCTGACAGAGCATCCTATGGAAACTTCAGTTTTTTCTTCCAATTCTTTTCACGGTAAACAGGATCTTTCCCTTCTCTGCCCTTCTTGTCTTTCTTTCACAAGATCTCTTGCAATATCATTACCCTCAGAAAAACTTCCAGGGCCTATGTCTATATAGCACTCTGATCTGCAGGCAGGGCCGGTGCAACCCATTAGGCAACCTAGGCGGTCGCCTAGGGCGCTAGCATTTGGGGGGTGGCATTTCGGGTCCTTCGGCGGCGACTGCAGCGGCCAGATCTTCGGCCACCCCGGGCGGCGACGGCATTTAGGCGGAGGGAGCTCGGGCAGAGGGGCGCGGGGAGGGCCGCCTGCAGTAAGTAAGTGTGGGGGGGGCGGCACGCAGGGGAACTCCCCGCCCCAGCTCACCTCTGCTCCGCCTCCTCCCCTGAGCACGCCGCCCCGCTCTGCTTCTCTCCCTCCCAGGTTTGCGGCGCCAAACAGCTGATTGGCGCCGCAAGCCTGGGAGGTGGGAGAAGTGGAGCGGCGACGGCGTGCTCGGGGAGGAGGCGGAGCAGAGGTGAGCTGGGGCGGGGAGCTGCCGCATGGCTCCCCGGGCCGGGGGGAGCTGCCATGGGGGAGGGGGCGCCTCAGGGTGGAGGGGGGTGGGTGGGGAGCTGCCGCGGGAGGGGTGCCTTAGGGCGGGGGGGGCGGAGAGCTGCCACAGGGCTCGGGGGCGCAAGGTGGAAGTTTCGCCTAGGGCGCGAAACATCCTTGCACCCTCCCTGTCTGCAGGCAGCTAACCAATCCAGCTGCAGTCTTCAATTGCAGCCATCATTTGGACTATGGTTGATGCCCCTTTCAAATTATAATCAAAATTAAAGTTTCTTTTTGAATACATGCACTCCTTGTAACACCCATTCATTCTCATCCACTCACACACATGTGGGCACACACTCTCCCCTCTGGAAAATCCATAAGCTTTTCCTAAAGGAATCTATTTTTTAGCTCCTCTGTCACCAGATACCTTCAGTCCTTCTCATTTACATTCTTTAAGAAAGAGAACCAATAATTCTGAAAGCTGATTAAATGTAGAAAAATGAATTTGTTCTACTGTGAATCCAGCAGAGAGAGGTTCAAGTGGAAATTCTGTGTCTGAGCAGGAAAACTATAATGCTGCTGTTCTTGTGAGTAATTTATACTCTCGGAGTATGTGTAAACCAACAAGAGTTCTCTCCCATTGATCCTAGTCCTAGTCACTCATTGACTCCTCCTAGGAACATTCTGCCACCTTTTCCCCCAGCATGTCATAGGAGAGCTGCCGTGGGACACCTTGTTTCAGGTTAGCCACAGGACTCCAGCTGAACTGGCATTCGGTGGAACACCTCACTGGAATTGCTCTGAAGAGTTCATCACTTTCAGAAGAATTTTAACTTTCATTTAAAAAAAAAAAAAAAAGTTCTTCGTTGTGAAAAAAACCCTTTCTTGTTATGAATCTGCGCTGCACAATCTGAGGCTGCACATACATAGCCAGAAACAGTAGCTCAGAGAGGGGTGAACTGTCCCATTTGGGTACTAAGTTGGAAGCTTTATGTTGACAGTTTAAAGGGCAACACAGCTAATTATTCCCTGCTAAGACATAGATATATGTAGAATGGATGATGTGGTATAAAGGTTCTATCACTATGACTTTGGGGTGGCCCCATTATTTACAAGTGGTGACACTACAAGTGAATTATGCAGGTTACCCCAAGTGTTTGCTGATAAAACCTTAATATCATATAGAATATCAGGGTTGGAAGGGACCTCAGGAGGTCATCTAGTCCAACCCCCTGCTCAAAGCAGGACCAATTCCCAACTAAATCATCCCAGCCAGGGATTGTGTCCTGTATAAAACCTATGTTATAGAAAAGCAATTTTAGGAAGGTTTAGAGTTTTATAGATTTTATTGGAACTATTTTTTTGTATCCCTCTTCTTGTAAACCCAGGTGCCTTTGTTACTATGCATCCAATTGCACAAGACAAGAGGGACCCATAAAAATGTCTAAAACTGACATAAAATAGCTTTCATAACTAAAACATCACATTTAAAGTCAAGAAATCTCAGCATCTTCCAGGCTAGAAGCAGGTGCTGGGTCCCCATGGAAAGCTGCAAGTCTTCTCTTTCCAGTGGGATAAAGCTCCTTTTTCTAGTTCTATGGTCTTGCAGGATATTGGGTTTTAACATCCATTATATTATTATGTATAGAAAAGCTGCCACTAGCCCCGCCTGGGATATTTTGGGAGGAAATTCTCCTTTCGTGGAGGAGGAAAACACTTCTCTGTCAGGTTGATTTATTTTTTATCTCAGCCATTTGAAACTGTTGAAAGGTTTCAGTTGTTAAAATAAGTCTTGAATAAGTGAGCAGAGGGCAATTGAGAGTGGTTAAAGGTGCAAGATAACTATAAATATCATGTGGTTCTGCAATTTGTCATATAGCTATCATCTCTATATTCTTTGCATATTTGTATACAAGCATTTACAAAAATGTAGAGCTATCGATTAATTGCAGTTAACTCACGCAATTAACTCAAAGCAATTAATCGCGATAAAAAAATTAATCACGATTAATCGCAGTTTTAATCACACTGTTAAACAATAGAATACTAATTGAAATTTATTAAATATTTTTTGATGTTTTTCTACATTTTCAAATATGTTGATTTCAATTACAACACAGAATACAAAGTGTACAGTGCTCACTTTATATTTTTATTACAAATATTTGCACTGTAAAATGATAAAAAAAGAAATAGTATTTTTCAATTCACCTTATACAAATACTGTAGTGCAGTCTCTTTATCATGAAAGTGTAACTTACAAATGTAGATTTTTTTTTGTTACATAACTGCACTCAAAAATAAAACAATTTAAAACTTTAGATCCCACAAGTCTACTCAGTCCTACTTCTTGTTCAGCCAATCACTAAGTTAAACAAGTTTGTTTACATTTACAGGAGCTAATGCTGCCCTCATCTTATTTACAATGTCACCAGAAAGTGAGAACAGGCGCTCGCATGGCACTATTGTAGCCGGCATTGTAAGGTATTTATGTGTCAGATATGCTAAACATTCGTATACCCCTTCATGCTTCGACCACCATTCCAGAGGACATGCGTCCATGCTGATGACACATTAAAAAATGTGTTAATTAAATTTTGATTCAACTCCTTGGGGGAGAATTGTATGTCTCCTGCTCTGTTTTATCCTCATTCTGCCATATATTTCATGTTATAGCAGTCTCGGATGATGACCCAACACATGTTTGTTTTAAGAACACTTTCACAGCAGATTTGACAAAACACAAAGAAGGTACCAAAGTGAGATTTCTAAAGATAGCTACAGCACTTGACCCAACATTTAAAAATCTGAAATGCTTTCCAAAATCTGCGAGGGATGAGGTGTGGAGCATGCTTTCAGAAGTCTTAAAAGAGCAACACTCCGATGCAGAAACTACAGACCCAAACCACGAAAAAAGAAAATCAACCTTCTGCTGGTGGCATCTGACTCAGATGATGAAAATGAACGTGCATTGGTCCACACTGCTTTGGATCATTATCGAGCAGAATCCATCATCAGCATGGACGCATGTCCTATGCAATGGTGGTTGAAGCATGAAGGGGCATACGAATGTTTAGCATATCTGGCACGTAAATACCTTGCAATGCCGGCTACAACAATGCCATGTGAACGCCTGTTCTCGCTTTCTGGTGACATTGTAAACAAGAAGCGGGCAGCATTAACTCCTGCAAATGTAAACAAACGTGTTTGTCTTAGTGATTGGCTGAACAAGAAGTAGGACTGAGTGGACTTGTAGGCTCTAAAGTTTTACATTGTTTTATTTTTGAATGCAGTTATTTTTTGTATATAATTCTATATTTGTAAGTTGCACTTTCATGATAAAGAGATTGCACTACAGTACTTGTCTGAGGTGAATTGAAAAATACTATTTCTTTTGTTTGTTACAATACAAGTATTTGTAATCAAAAGTAAATATAAAGTGAGCACTGTACACTTTGTATTCTGTATTGTAATTGAAATCAATATATTTGAAAATGTAGAAAACATCCAAAATATTTAAATAAATGGTATTCTATTATTGTTTAACAGCATGATTAATCACAATTAATTTTTTAATTGCTTGACAGCCCTACAAAAATGTTATTGAATTAAGCCTCACAATTCCCCTCTGCTTCTCCCGGCCCTCTCCCAAGGTCAACTAGAATTATTGTCTGTATTGTACAGAAACTTAGGGCACGTCTACACTTAAAACACTGTATCAATGCAGCTGCACTTAAGCAAAGATGCTACTACACCGATGGGAGCTCCCGCTGTCGGTGTAGTTATTCCACCTCCATGAGAGGCAAAAGCTATGTCAATGGGAGAAGCTCTCCCATCTAATAGCACTATCTGCATGAGGATTTAGGTCAGTATAACTACCTTACTATGGGGGGTGGATTTTTCACACCCCTGACCAACGTAGTTATACCAAAATAGGTCTGTAATATAGACTTGGGCTTGTACAAAGTCCGTCTGGCTATATCTCTGTTTTAGGCATTTGTAACTTACCTGTCAACATTGTATCTTGGCGCTGCAGGCCAGACAGTGAATCTGAGGCACTACAAGTCCTGACTCCAAGTCTTGTGGCTAAGGTACAAAATCATTCTTCCTTCTGCAACCATGCTCATTAATATGTTGTTAAATGATTTTGCACACAGTTGGCCCCTTCCACTGACCAGATGTGTTCAAAACCAGCTTTGGAAAGAGCGATGTTTGGACTGTGCTTTAGTGGAGTGATGATGGGACAGGGCTTTTCTTTTTCTTTCTCACTGCAGGGCATGATTCCCCCCCGCCCCTTCTCTCTGAGGAAACAACAGTTAGCAGAAAACTACAGAGAAGGTTCATTAGGAAACACTAGCATGACATTAGCAGGAGAACCCTGCTAAGAAATGCGGTGGATAAAGAAACGATCGATCCAGCAGGGGTCGATTTATCGCATCTAGTGAAGATGCGATAAATCGACCACCAAGCGCTCTTCCATCGACTCCAGTACTCCACTGGAGCAAGAAGTGCAGGCAGAGTCAATGGGGGAGCGTCAGCAGTCAACTTACCGCAGTGAAGACACCGTGGTAGGTAGATCTAAGTACGTCGACTTCAGCTACGTTATTCACGTAGCTGAAGTTGTGTAACAGAGATCGATCCCCCTCCCCCCCAAAGTGTAGACCAGGCCTAAAAACACAAAAGCCGTGTCTACACAAAGAATTAGTGAACAACAAGCTAGGGTGTAAATCCACAGCACGCTAACCTGCTGCACATTAACTGTCCATGTGGACCGTGCTACCATGCACTCAAATTTTCCTACTGCACTTTTACCTACTGCTGTTTGAAACCTCAGTAGGTAAAAGCACACTATGGGTATGTCTACACTGCAATTAGACATCTGCAGCTGGCCTGTGCATCCTGACTCAGGCTTGCGGGTCTTGGGATAAGGGTGTAGACATTTGAGCCCAGGTTCTGGGATCCTGCAAGGTGGGAGGGCCCCACAGCTCAGGCTTCAGCCCAAGCCAGAATGTCTACACCACAATTAAACCGTACCCTAGCCCAAGCCCCACGAGTCTGAGTCAGCTGGCATGGGCAGCTGCAGGTGTCTAACTGCAGTGTAGACGTACCCTAAGGAACTTTTAGTGTGCAGGGTTCCCACAGACAGTTAATGTGCAGCAGGCTAGTCTGATGTAGATTTACTAACTCGCTATCTAGACAAGCCCTAAGGCAGAAAGTGATACAACAAACAAGAAAAGGTATCAGAGGATGATAACCATGGAATTAATAAGTCATGGCCTATGGTTTTGGGGGAGTTGTTTTGTTTTAAGTTATACACACTATACTCCCTCTCACAAATCAGCCCACTTATCTCCCTTCCACACCAATTGCCACCTTTAATTCCAGTGTCTTTATCCTCCCCCTTTCCAGTTCAACTCCCTCCCTCCATATAAGTGAACAGTTCACTCATGAGACAAATAAACAAAATAGCCAAGTAGAAGATTAGAGACACAAGGTGGGTGAGGTAATATCTTTTATTCAACCAACATCTGTTGACCAACACAGCTACAGCAACACTGCATACAACAATTGAAGATAACAAATTTTGCTGTCTGAAATGGAAACACCACAACATGAAGAAAAAGGAAGCAAAATGTAACAGTGACATCTACTTCCTGAGCAAATGCCAGAAACAAAACATCTTCCCCAGAGGTCTCACCATCTATAGCCTTCAGACCGCTACATACAACTCCAAATGTGCTGAACAGCTCTGCAGACGGACTTCCGAAAACCAAGGAACCACTTACTACACCTCACATTCTCCAGAAGGGACTACCTCAGACAAGAAATCATCATATGCTTCTACACACAGGAAGGGGGAAAATATCAAGAAACATACCTGGAAATCATGCAAGAAACACAAAACAACAACAAAACCCCACCTGATGACACCCATCCAACACAAAAACAAGAAGTGGAAAATACCAGTTGGTCCAATAAAAGTTATTACCCTAACCTCACCCTCCTTGTCCCACTAATATCCTGGGACCAACAGGGCTAAAACAACACTGCATACAACAATATAAGTAGAAGATTAGTTAGCTAATTTCTTGTAGATATTGCAGAAACAAAAGGTCTTGAGGAAGAATTTAAACATCTGTGTGGGCAGCTCAGGAAGAATGGTGCATATATGGGGGAACCAAGGAAGTTAGGATGGGAGTGAGCACTTCCCGAGGAGCCCCACTCAGTCAGGCTCCATACAGAAAGCATCTGTGGCTGCTTTAAAACTTTGAGTGTTTCTCTTTTTTCTCACACACCAGCTCTAAGTGGTAAATGTGCCTGTTAAAGTGCTAATGTCCTGCAAGTGGAATCCCACCTCCAAGTGTATTAGGATAATGAGTTCACACCTAACTAATGGAGACTTAATAGACTCACTAATGGGCCACCTTTTCCCCAACAGTTTATGACCTCTTAGGATGGCAGTTGTTAAGGGAGGAAAAGGTTGAAGGATGAGCTCCGTCCTACAGCCTATGCAGCCAGCTCTCTTTGCGTCTCTGGCCTCCTTGACTTGCTCTGGCTCTTAAGGCAGTTTCCAGGGACACCATGTCTCTACCTTTCTGGAGGAAAAGTAAACATTTTGAGGCTCCTGTGTCTTTATTAAACATTTCCTTTTAACTGCATACTTTGGCTCTGTGCCCAACTACAGGGAGAAAGCTTCCACAGAGCAGCACAATCCCAGAGCCCTGCCACATGGTTCCCAGGATAAATACTCTTTGAAAAGTCAAGCACCTGTGTTGGAGGCTCCTCCCTTAGTTGATACCTGCAGGGGGTTTCCCAACTCTCAAAGGCCAGGCAAAGAAATTCCTAGGAAGTCCTCTTGATTCCTTGTGTCACTGATCCTAAACATATGTTTGGAGAAAAAAATAGAGAGGCAGGACCAAGGCAGCCATTATGCACTGGGGTAGGGTGACTAGACAGCAAATGTGAAAAATCGGGACGGGGTGGGGGGTAATAGGAGCCTATATAAGAAAAAGACCCCAAAATCGGGACTGTCCCTATAAAAACTGGACATCTGGTCACCCTACACTGGGGAAAGATGACTGAACCCACCTAATTCCAAATGCTAACAGCTGGAGATAGGGATCCAATCTGGCGGGGGGAGGGAGGAAGGGGGCAATTTACCTAAGGGAGCTAAATTTATATACTGATATCAGGGGGAAAGGGTGGGCATGATAGATATAAAAGGGGATTAATCCAAATGTAACTGTAGATAAAAAGCCCAAACAATTTCTTAAATCCACAGCAGCAAGGGAATTTATGCTAGTACTTATTGTGCTCATGCACCCCCATCCACAACTGACAAGCAATTTTATTGGGTCTCAAAGTCCCATTTAACTTAGGGTCTGTTCACACTTCAAGTATAACTGTGTGCTAGTACAGCTGTTGTTCATGATCTAACACACGGGTTCTCAAACTGGGGGTCAGGACTCCTCTGGGGGTTGTGAGGTTATTACATGGGGGGGTCACGAGCCTCCACCCCAAACTCCACTTTGCCTCCAGCATTTATAATGGTGTTATAAATTAAAAACACATTTTTATATAGTTAAGGGGAGGTCACACTCAGCAGCTTGCTATGTGAAAGGGGTCACCAGTACACAAGTTTGAGAACCACTGATCTAACATGACTTTTTCTTGTTAGTGTAGTTGGGACAACATGATTCTTTAGCTGTGCTAGGCAGGAGCGCCGCCAGCTTTTCTGCCGCCCTAGGGCAGTAGATGGTCCCGCCCCGAAATGCCGCCCCCCACAGAGGCGGCGGAAGGTCCCGCCACCGAAATACTGCCACGGTCGCTGCCCCCCAAATTGTAGCGCCCTAGGCCTAGGTCACCTAATGGGTTGCGCCGGCCCTGGTGCTAGGGAACAGTGTCACAGACTAGGTCTTGATCCAGGAAAAGCATGTAAGGAGAGAGAATCTGCAGGAATGTGTAGGAAGAAAAGGGGGAGAGAATCTTCAGGAATGGGGTGGAGGAAGGAGAGAATGAATGCAGAAATGCATATGAGGAGGAAGAGAGTGTGTGTGAGAGAGGGAGTCTCCAGCCAGCCAGGCAGAGAGGGAGGGAACACGTATGAGAGACACAATGATGTCAGCATTTCCTTGTGGATCGGTCATGTGGTGCTTGCCAGGTAAACAGTCTAGAAATAGATGAGAGGAAAGCAGCGTATGGCGTGTAGAGCAGGGCCAGAGGAGCTCAGGCTCCTTCACCCTTTCCTTTCCTTACTGCTGCATCTTACATGAACAGCTTTCCATGGCTCTAGCAAGATTCTCTAGAGTAGAATTAACAAAAAAACAAACAGAGAAATAAAAGACTAAAGATTGATTTAAGATCTTAAATATTTAATGATCATTTTGATTTGAAAACACTGACAAATTAAAGGAGGTAGATTTTGTTACTTTACAAGGCCTTGGTTACAGCACATCCATTTCAGCCCCTCTTGCACTGGAAGGGTTATATTACCCCGAAGAGGAGACAGCTGGGGGGGCTGGGAAGGTTCTGATTTAGGAAAGCATAATGTTGATGTTTCTTTTCAGCAAGGGAAGAGAAAACTTTAAGGGGACTCAGTGGAAAAGATTCCAACTGCTGAAGAGACTTGTTAAAGTGGAAGGAAATAAATTGTTCTCAGAGCTGAGAGGGTGAACCTCAGGGAACAACTTAAAATGAGAGAATTTATAGCAAACATGAATTTTATTTAATGAGTTATTTCATGACATGTATCTCGCAAGTGAGGTCACAGCAGATTATGCACATGACACTCGTGAAACCCCAAGAACAGTCTCCTCTTCAATGTGCCATTTACCTCCTTCCCTTCATTCAAATCCCTCCTTAAAACTGGCTCCTTCTGTGGTGCCTTTCAATGTAATCCACCAATTACATTATTAACAACAACAAAAAGCTACCTGTGCTGCTTGGAGACTGCACCTTCTAATCCCTGGTCATGCAATTTATAATGTCTGGACTGGACTGACTGGCAGTTGAGAGCCTGGTCTTTAAAGGTCCTGTGTGTCCTCAGTTCCCATTGATTTTAGTGGAAGAAAAAGATGCTCAGCACCTTGCTATTAGATTGTCAATTACTGGGGGCAAGGGCCCCTATGTTCTCCAAGTGTTACAAAGTATCCTGCACAGCGTGGGGCCCAGTAATTATATGTAAACCATTTTGGAGTGGCAGAGGGGAACTGAAAGAATAGAGAGCTGGGGGAAGGTTAAACCAGGGACAGTTTGATGACTAGCTGGTCTTTTCCTGCCCAGCAATTTCTCTTACCCTACAAACCCCCTCACAAAACAAAGCTTATATAGAGAGCATGGCCCTCAAATGCCTTATATTCTGACTGTGGAGATTAGTGGTAATTTTACAAGGCCTCAGAGTTGGACTGCAGGGTGCAGCACTCCCTTGAAAGGGAACAGCAGACACTTCCCTTGGAAACAAGTTTCCCCTTTACAGCAGTTTATAGCTGCTGGAGCAGTGTCAGATTGTGGCAGAAATATACTGTCCACCTTTGGGTTGAAAGATGGATACTTGATACCTGTCTCTGTTACTGAAACACATCACCCAGACAAGACTCCCAGATCCTAGTATAGTTATTTTTTGAAGCATTATGTAATTGGATTGCATGGTCAGGAGTGCTTCCTTAACAAGCCTTTCAGTAAGCCTTCTGCGTTTGCCTCAGCCAATCCTCAACTCTTACACACGTAATCACACACACTCAGTTTAGAGTAAACTTGCTGCAAAATACAGTTAGGAAACAGATGAAGCCAAGGCACTGAACAGATAATCTGCTCCCCTTACTATCTGGGATTTCTGGAGGGTGATTCTCAGAGCACAATCCAGTATCTTACTCTGCAAAAACAAAAACTGGGGGGAGGAGGAAGGAGGACAGCTAGCAGTAGCTTTCTGAACTGAAAGAGACCACTAACCCTAACCCTTTACCCTCCCTGAGGTGAATGTCTTTAAAAGAAAGATTGCCATTGGTCCTATCTGTTGCATTCAAACAGTGTGAGTGGGCAAACAGGGGTTTTTGATTTCTATTTTCCTGTCCTCTCATCACCACTCATAGGAGCATAGATTTTGCCATACCATATCAGACCATTGGTTCAGCAAGTCAGGTATCCTGCCCCTGGCCCATGCCTGATGCCTCAGAGAAAGGTGTAAAATCCCCATAGGATATTTAGCCAATTATGCAATACGGTATAAAGTGGGTGGGGAAGGAGGGGAAAAACCCTTACTGATCCCTGTCTTTTATTCCTGTTCTATAAGTTTTATCAGCCTCTTACCATTACTGTCGTATATTGGTTATCACTCTGCTGAGTCATTCCATCCTGTTCGGGAGGGACAACTGACTAGTGGCAGCAGCTACAGAAGCTATTATAGTTTATATATATATATAATTTTTTTTTTTTTAAGTGTGAGCTTTTGCTGGGACCAGAGGATTCAACTGGGACTGTGCCAAGAGATACACTCTTGTGGGCAGTAGTTTACATAGATGCAGAATACTACAAACTTATTAGTCTCTTATTGCAGGAAGGAGAAAAATATCACCCCCAATCCTACATGAATACGGTTGGCCTTCTATCCCTATCTAAATTCAAATCAAAATTGTTTCCTAATTTCCAAAATGCACCCTGGTTCTGCTCCACCCTCCTTTTCTGTCTGTTCCCTGCAACCTTCCAGTCTTGGCCTTTTCTCCCTGTGGCTCGCAACTGTTGGTGAGTAGTTAAAACTGTTGTTTGCACTTAATTGATGATTGACTCTCACTAGAAATGTTTTTGATACTACAGTATGTAAGAAGAATGCTTTAGAAAAACTATCAAACTAATGTTATTTCTAGGACTGTCAAGCGATTAAAAAATTAATTGCACTGTTAACAATAAGAGAATACCATTTATTAAAATATTTGTGGATGTTTTCTACATTTTCAAATATATTGATTTCAATTAGAACAAAGAATACAAAGTATACAGTATTCACTTTATATTTTTTTATTACAAATATAGCACTGTAAAAACCAAAAGAAATAGTATTTTCCAATTCACCTCATACAAGTACTGTAGTGTAATCTCTTTATCATGAAAGTTGAACTTACAAATTTAGAATAATGTAGAAAAAATAACTGCATTCAAATATAAAACAATGTAAAACTTTAGAGCCTACAAGTCCACTCAGTCCTACTTCTTGTTCAGCCAATTGCTCAGACAAACAAGTTTGTTTACATTTGCAGGAGATAATGTTGATCCCTTCTTGTTTACAATGTCACCTGAAAGTGAGAACAGCATGGCACAGTTCTAGCCTGTTCTCAAGATATTTACGTGCCAGATGCGGTAAAGATTCATATGTCCCTTCATGCTTCAACCACCATTCCAGAGGACATGCATCCATGTGACAGGTTCTGCTCAATAACGATCCAAAACAGTGCGAACTAATGGATGTTCATTTTCATCATCTGTGTCAGATGCCACCAGCAGAAGGTTGATTTTATTTTTTGGTCGTTCGGGTTCTGTAGTTTCCACATCGGAGTGTTGCTCTTTTAAGACTTCTGAAACCATGCTCCACACCTCATCCCTCTTAGATTTTGGAAGTCACTTCAGATTTTTAAACTTTGGGTCAAGTGCTATAGCTATCTTTAGAAATCTCATATTGGTACCTTCTTTGCGTTTTGTCAAATCTGCAGTGAAATTGTTCTTAAAACAAACAACATGTGCTGGCTCATCATCCTAGACTGCTATAATATGAAATATATGGCAGAATGTGGGTAAAACAGAGCTGGAGACATACTATTCCCCCTCCCCCCGCCACCCGAGTTCAGTCACAAATTTAATTAATGCATTATTTTTTTAATGAGCATCGTCAGCATAGAAGCATGTCCTCTGGAATGGTGGTTGAAGTATGAAGGGACATATGAAGCTTTAGCACATCTGGCATGTAAATATCTTGCAATGCTGGCTACATCGCATTATCTCCCGTAAATGTAAACAAACTTGTTTGTCTTAGCAATCATCTGAACAAGAAGTAGGACTGAATGGACTTGTAGGCTCTAAAGTTTTACATTGTTTTTGAGTGCATAGAGTCATAGACTTTAAGGTCAGAGGGACCATCATGATCGTCTAGTCTGACCTCCTGCACAACACAGGCCGCAGAATCTACCCACCCACTTCTGCAACAAACCCCTAACCTATGTCTGAGCCATTGAAGTCCTCAAATCATGGTTTAAAGACTTCAAGGTGCAGAGAATCCTCCAGGAAGTGACCCGTGCCCCACACTGCAGAGGAAGGGGGAAAAACCCCAGGGCCTCTGCCAATCTGCCCTGGAGGAAAATTCCTTTCTGACCCCAAATATGGCGATCAGCTAAACCCTGAGCATGTGGGCAAGACTCACCAGCCATACACCCAGGAAAGAATTCTCTGTAGTAACTCAGATCCCACCCCAACATCCCATCACAGGCCATTGGGCATATTTACCGCTAATAGTCAAACACCAATTAATTGCCAAAATTAGGCTATCTCATTTTACCATCCCCTCCATAAACTTATCAAGCTTAGTCTTGAAGCCAGATATGTCTTTTGCCCCCACTACTCCCCTTGGAAGGCTGTTCCAGAACTTCATTCCTCTAATGGTTAGAAACCTTCATCTAATTTCAAGTCTAAACTTTCTGATGGGTGAGTTTATAATGTAGCAAAAAAAAGCTACATTTGTAAGTTGCACTTTCATGATAGAGATTGCATTATAGTACTTGTATAAACTGAATTGAAAAATACTATTTCTTTTATCATTTTTACAGTGCAAATATTTGTAATCAAAAATCATAATTTAAAGTGAGCACTGTACACTTTCTATTCTGTGTTGTAATTAAAATCAATGTATTTGAAAATATAGAAAAACATCCACAACTATTTAATAAATTTCAATTGGTATTCTAGTGTTTAACAGTGAGATTAAAACTGCAATCAATTGTGGTTAATTTTTTTAATCGTGATTAATTTTTTTGAGTTAATCGCATGAATTAACCGTGATTAATCGACAGCCCTAGTTATTTCCTTTTTTTTGGTGGAAAAAGTAGATGGGGACAAAAAGTAGAAATGTACGCAGTAAGTTCCTGATCATACAGATCTAGATATGGCATTTATGAGGAATTCTGTACACATGCTTGGTCTTTTCATATTATGCCAGTTTGTCCTTTCATGGTCCTAAAATGTCCATGCAATTGGTCTGGCTGGTGAGAAACATTTTTCCATAGCTCCTTCCTGACTTGAGCAGTTGGAAACCTTGACTGTAGATTCAGCTCTTCGTTTGATTATTATGATGCTGCTTCTCTTTTTTCTAGTCACTGAGACACTTATATATGGCTTCCAATTTTTGCCTTAAATCCATATTAACTGAAATGCATAGGCTGAAAATAAGACTGCAAGTTGTTGGGCCTGATGCAGGAATTACTGGGTAAAATTCTAGGACCTGTGTTACACGTGAGGGCAGAATAGATAACCACAGTGGTCGTTCTAGACTTAAAATCCGTAAGATTGTTTTCAGATGAGGAAAAAAATCTTAACTTTTATACCAGAGCCTTACACTGTTTTTACCATGTGTAACAATGACAGGCAGATAAGATTGACAGAGAGCTTGGAGGACAAGCATAGAAAACATACACGCAAAATGCCAAAAAAGAATTTTCTACACTATTTTAACAAATGCCAAAAGCTAGAAGCCGTATATACAGACAGGGGTGGATGAGGAGGAGAGGCTATCGTGAACACAACACAGTTCAAGTTGGCAAAGAGCCCTTTCCTGAAGAATGTACGTTTAACCTTTAGCATTCAAGTGTCTGGGCTTAAGTGTCATTATGAGCAATACTTTCCTCTAGCACAGCCTCCCCTGACTGTGGGAAGAGGGTTTTGTACAAACCCACCATCTTTCCCCTTTCTTTTTCTAGAGGATAAAAAAAATATTTCAGCCACCTCTATCACTTTGAATGCCAAATACAAATGTACTTTAAATGGAAGCTACTGACATGCCATTTATTTCTAACAAAACCAAGGTGCCGTAGCGTTTGCAGATGGGATGCTCTTTGGTCCTGCTCATTCCCTTTGCCAGTGGAAAGTGCTGGTCTGGTCTTTGGGGGTTCTTGTGCTGCTATGGTCTGATAGAACAGACTCTTTGCAGATCAATCATCTGTGATTGGAGAACACAACCTTTAACCAAACTAATGCTTATGGTTCGAATCAAAGGGTTGGGATTTGATGCAGCTGCCCACAACTGAGTTCTTTGCAGTCTTGGCCTCGCACTATGGAATTCTGAAACTGGTGGCAGCAGGTACCTGGTGGAACCTTTTTTGGGTGGTTGGGGAAGGGAGGGAAGAAAGGAAGGAAGGGAGAGGAGCTACTAGTGACTCGCCTGTGCAGGAAACAATACAAAATGGGAAACATTGGACCAGTTTCTCTGCCTCTCTAGCACAGAACACTTAATTTCATCTTTTGGTGAACACAACGCATGAAATGTTAGAGACAGCAACAGACAAACATCAGACCCTGCTGCAAATGGACAGGCTAGAAATGCCCCCAAATCATCTCCATCTGTAAAACACGTCAGGGCTGATAGAAAACACACACATCCCAAGCACTGACCAAATCTGGGAAGCTGCATTCCAAGAAAAAAATAGAGGGGGGAAGTAAAGGAAGTGTTAAGCGGTAAGAAAAGGAGATTCCTCGTTTGATTTTGGTGCTGAGAGGAGAATCCTTGCAGTGAGGCATTTCCTTTCAGCCCTGCAGTCTACTCACATCTCATCCATCCTCTTCGCTGTTCTGGTGCAGAGCTTTTTGCTGATCAGAACAGTTGCTGAGGGAGGAGCGGGAAGCCTCCTTTAGCGTTTCTGTAGCTCCCTGATGGTCAGTCCCCACATCGCAGCCCTCAGAGGGCACTAATCAGAGCAGCTATACTGGCTATTAGGGGAGGGCCAGGGTTTAGCTGCAGGGTACATAACTGACTGAAGTCACATACTGGATCCCATCTTCAAATAGGCATGTCTCAAACGAGACTCTCTCTCTCTTTTGCAAATGTTAGACTTGCTTATGTTATATATAGGAAATATTCTGAAACAAACATACAAAAATGTAATTCTTTGAAATGAACTTTGTGTGAGGTATTTGACATATATGTATGATTTTATAAAATAAGCACAAATCTTTGGAAACCCTCTTCACAGCAGCAGATTTTTGTGCAGTTGTAAATTAGGCTCTTAGAGAGAAAACATCTATTTTTAGTAAAAGGTAACAAGATGAACGTATTTGACTAAAACGGATGTAGGTGGACCTTGTCCCCATCTCTCACAATGAGTATCTCACTATTTTCCAACTTAGGATTTTGGAAGCAAGAGGAGTAAGGCTGGTATAGTATAAGGTTAGCAGGCCTAGCACTGGCACCTAAATTATTGAAGAATCTGTTGACTCAATTTTTCTCTCTTAAGCCTCCTTCTCACGCCAAAAGAATTTTAGGGGGAAGATTTTCAAAAGCACAAAGGCCAGTTAGGTGCCTAACTCCCAATGGAAGCCTTTTAAAATCTTCCCCTTGAAGATCTGGTGTCTTCGATTTGAGGAGGTTTATGTGAATTGTGGATGAGAGTCTCTCCTTTGCAAGATTTCCTGTGGAAGGGCCCTGACTGTTGAAGAGATGCAGATTCTTTGTAGTATATTTGATGCATTTATACCAAATTGTGTGTGAACTATTTTGGAAAATATAGAACCTTTAATTTATCCCTTTGCCTTGAAAGCAAAATGTCTATTTTATCTTTTTAATTGTATTATTTTGTAACTTAATCCCACCTTTTTCATTTAAAATTATTCCCAGACATTAGTTTTACTATGACCTTATTTTGATTTTTTTTTTTAAATCAGGGAAGTGACCATAACTCAGTGATTTCTGTAAATATTTTAATAAATTCTAATATTGAAGATGACATCAGAACAACAGGCAGAAGGTGTACAAGCATAAAACAAGTACAACTGCAGCAAATATCCATAAAGTATTTCAGTATTACAGCTCAGAGGGAAATGATGCTCAATATTTATATCAGGTTAGTGAGTCCTGATTAAATGCCAAGATTTTTTTCCCTCAGTGATTCTTTTTTAAAAAAGTGTATTAATGTATAGCTACATAATGAGTCAATTTTTTCCCATCACAATAAAAATCTACCATACCTTGCATTAAAACCTGCAAAAATAGGCAAATGTTTTAAATCAGTGTTTCTCAATGACTCGTCCGTGGACCGGCACTGGTCCCTGCGATCTCCCTGACACAGTTTAGGAAGGCAGCAAGCCGGTCCCTGGTATCAAAAAGGTTGAGAAACACTGTTTGAAATAACATCCCTATTATGAAGCTGCTATACCCCTGAAGGAATATTTATGTGCTATAAACAGTGACAAAGGCAAGGGTGTGAAATAGCTCTCCTAGTCCATTGATGCCTTTCATTCTTCGTGACTAAGATAATTCCAGTGATGAAAAAAAATGGATGTCCAAATCTTAAAAAAAAAAAAAGTAATTGAATAAAGAGTATCTGGGAAGTGACATGAAAAAACAGGGAGAGAACAAACATCCCCCTGATTTTCCTCACTCCAGAGATCTCTCTCTCTCTAAATCCTACACCAGGTATTTCTCAAGAAGAAATACATACATCCCTCTAGCGTATCCACATATACATCTCTCAGCAATAAAGGAACTCAGCCTCCTGTCCATTAAACAATACACGCATACATGCCTCCAGAAGAAATTCATACATCTACTAGAATTGTTCAGCAGTGCGTCTCTCTCTAGCCCTCTGTTTATCTCTCTAGCCCCGCTGCATTTCTGCATCCCAACAATGAATGTGCTGCTGTGGCATATCCCTTTCCATGCCTCTTGCTAAATGTATATGGGCACAATGCATCAGATCACTTCTGTGGCTTGCATAACTCTTTTGCAAACAAATGCTTTTGATTATTTGTGCTGTTTGTACTCTTAGGAACCCCTAAATTAATGCACCAGCTTGATCTATTTCATGTTAGCTAACCTCCCCCTCCATTCAACTTGATATAAACAAACTCTAACATAAAAATACAACCAAAGCATTGTGCAGGTAAACTAAAATAAATGCTGAGAAAACCAGACCCTTCCCAACTCTTAGTGCTAAGGTTTGATTGCAGATTTCCATTGCAAAGGAGCAGAGAACTGGAAATCTGACAAATGCCTTCAAATTGACCTGTATTTTCACAATGCACACTGTGTTTAAAATGAATGGCAGACTTTATCACTTGGAGCTACTTCAAGGACTCTGGGCCTCTGTTTTATTCTGATTCTTTAAACATATTTCCAAGAAGCAGAAAATCATATCAACAATTCATATTATGGACTTTTTCTAAGCTGGGTTACATTTTACAATGGGTTATTGTCTTATTTAAACAGGAATTTTCAAAAATAGCTTGGAACTTCTCCCTTTACATGCAGGCATCATTATCATGAACTGCTCCATAGGGCTGATGGATTGGAAGATCTAATAGGTCTTTTCTATCTTTAGCATCAATGACTTCCACCTCACCCAAAACATTAGAGTAAGTACTATTCAACTAGTTTGGGGTTCTGTTTGAAATTGTGGCATGGTTGCCGCTCCCTGCTGACTCCTTGCATTAATCTGATTTCACTGGGTCCATACCCGGTTTTCTGTCCCACTCATGCTTCTGGGAGAACCTTGTTGGGTAGCCAAACTGCATTTCCACGGAAGGGCCCTGCATCCATACAAGACGTAGGGACCCAGAATCATGCCCCAAGTCTATTCACCATGGATAACCACCACTCATCTGGGAACTCAGTCAGCAGAAAACTATAACTGATGTATCAGGAATTAAGCAGTTTCCAGCCAGCGCGTTCCTAAAACGCTTTAGTCTTCATGCAATTTTTTAAAGAAAAGCAAATTTTGTAAATATATTCGTTAGTTTTTAAGTTGTACAAAACTCTGTTTTTCGTTCCATTCGTGCAAAATAGATAAATGCAATGGTATACTTCTACATACATATCCCTCCGATATGCAGGTCAAAAAAATTAGATGGATAAACAGTTTGTATTTCTTGATGCAATTATTCATGTGTTGTTTTTCTATATGAAAATACTTACATTTTTGAAGTCTTACAAGGTGAGTTTGAGAGCTTTCCATTAAATACATGAGATATCCAAACAAAAGATTAAATACTTTCCTATTAATGTAAAGGTGTGCATATAAAATAAAATGGAGGCAACCTTAGTGACTCTGCAGTTGGGATTATGTTGATTTCCACTTAAAAACCAAGACTAAAACGGATATTTTATACTGTAATGATAGAATTTAGTCTCCAAACTCTTTAGAGAACAATTGAATTTTCTAATTACTATTACCAACCTGTATATATAAAATTTACTATATGCCATTTGTAACCATTATCTACAGCTATTTCAGCATCCTTTAGTCAGATTTCTGTGTTTGCATAAGGGTTTAATAACTGCAGGACAGTTCAGATGACTCAGTAAGCTCTGCACAGCCTCTGTACACTGAAAAGGGGAACTCTTCCTTTTTTCTTCTATTTCTCCTCATCTATCCTATTGGTGAGGCTGGGGGGGAGGGAATCTATCTCCTCATCTTAGTCTGGCCTTATTTCTCTCCCCAGCTCCCTTAATTCCCTTCGCCTCATCTTCTGCCCTTTCCAGAGGCAGAAGAAAGGCATCTTAGGACTTGACCCCAGAGCAGAGCTGCTTGTGACTGGACCCGGCTCTGGGAGGAAAAAGAGGAAGAGTGCAACCCTCTCCCCTTGCTTTTCTGCTTAACCCTTTAGTTAGTCTGAAACGGAGAAGTAGCATTAGTGCCTCTAACCCCAGCTGTGCTGCTGCCCTCGTCCTTTTCTGGGCACTTTGGATCACTTAGAAAGCATAGAAGAACAAGAATGCAGGAGCACTGAGAGACTGTCACAGGAGGGGAGAGAGCAGCAGAGCCAGAGGAATACCACAGAGTTGCCAAAAAGAAGGATGTTTGGTTAGTGTTGAGTACCCAGACACATGCACTTTGGCATGTTTGCATTTATAGAACTATACGTTTTCATAGGAAGTGAATGGACAGGAACAGACTAGACTGCACAGATAAATGTACATGTCTAATAGGGGGTGTGTGCATGTATGTTATTTCTAAGGCACCTATCACCATAGTATCTGGTATTAGACTTCCTTGCCCCTTATCCACATGTTTACTTTTTCCTGTACCCTGGAGAAAAATGTGTACACAGAGAATGGGTCCTGCCTGACTGTCCCACTACATCTACAACCTTTGGAGAAAATATGCTCTCCTTAAAAACTGTACCAGGAATTAGCAGGCAATTGTTGCCTTTATTCTGTTCTCCTAGCTTCACTGTCATCGAAGCAATTTGTTTTATATTCACAAAGAATGACAGCTACACATTCTGTGTACCTCTATAGACAGCACACGGAGCAGCCTTGCAAAATTCTGCTTGCCCGAGGCAAGTAGGATTTTTTTTTTTTTAAATAGGCAAGTTATTTTTTTCAGTTATCATAGTAAGAATGGGCAAACAGATTTTTGTGCAGGGACAGGTAAATTTCCATGACTGTTTTGCAAGGCTGACAGAAGTACATGCTTGCATTCATATACTTATTGATGTGTGTAAATTCACAAATGACATACAGGCATGCAAATAGTTACACACCCTCTATGCATAGCTCTTAGTGTTCATAATTTACAAATAAAATTATATACTAATTTAAATGCCCATTTTCTTATATCTCACAAACATCCAAAAATTGCAAAATACCTTTATTAATTTACCAGATAATAGCTGTTCTTTGGATTTCTAGCGTTCCTTCCCCTTTTCTATTAAAATTGTAAAGACTTCAAAATTACCACCTCAATATTAAATAATGCATGCTTGGTAGGTTTAGAGAATTAAAAATACAAATAGTGACTAGTTTTAGCATGCAGTTTACTATACTACAATTTGAAATCCATCTATATTCAGAACCTCCCAAACAGAAACACCGACTGTAACTGGATTCCTTGTTCTGTAAAATAAAACCTCCTGATTTTAGTTATTTTGGTTATAGTTTTAAAAATATAAATTACTGACATTTTTAAAGCTTCTCTAGGTCTTCAAGGAGGAAGACGTAAGTTGGCTGCGTTTTTTCCAGCAAAACTAACACGTACACAGGTTCTTGGAGACCGAGAAAAAGGGGGAGGGGGGAACCCAACATTTTAGACTGTTTTTTGCCTGGTCCATCTCCTAAAAATTCAAACCCCAGGTTCCCTCTAGTCAGCTAGATTTTACAATGACATTGGGCTGGGGAAAAAGAGCGATTAACTGTTGCAAATGGAAAGTTTAAATACTAATCACAAATGGAACAAATTGAAAGCAAAAATGTTACCGTAACAATAAAGAAATATTTAATCAAAGCACAGGTTCTGTTGGGACTGAAGGAATGCTACATCCTTTCCCTAATAAAAAAAAGGGGGGGGGGGAGAAGAGAGAGAAAGCACGCAAGAAAAAAGGCAGAGGCACAGCCGCCTCCTGGAGTTCCCCATTGTCCAGGGCTATAGAGAGCCCCAGAATGGCATTAACCTCACAAAAGACACATTGTGCTGAGGACAAAAAAAGCCCCTTCTTCTACAATAACTTTTAGCTTTTTATTTTTAGAAAATGACAAAGCTTTTGCAGCAATGGCTGGTGAAACCTGTAGCCCGATTTCCAGCGAGGCTGGACTTGGCTTTATTGATCAGCTGTCCCGCTTGGAAAAGCAGCCAGGAAAGTTTGAATGGGAACTCGATGTTGGTTCCTGGCGAGGAAAGCCCCGATTTGTTAAACTGAGCGTTCCGCATAAAAACAGCTTTATTCCCCCGCGAGGGTCGGGGTGAGCCCGGGGGCTTCCTGAGCCGGGCAGGAGCGGGCTCTCCGCACCTAGCGCTGGGCGCTCCCCGCAGCCTGCTCCCCGAACTCGCCTCCCAGAGCAGGGGGAGCTCGGCGGCGGCTCCAGGACACGCGTGCAAGTGGCATTGCGATGCTGCTAGTTCAGCGGGCGAAGTTACACAAGTGCATCCTGGTCATTAAAGCTCGGGCCGCCGCTGGGCGCTGAGGCTCGGCCAGAGGAACACGGCGGGGTTTGCCGGCCTGGGGGCAGGTAGGGCGGCAGAGTCCGCGGCTGCCGCCGGCCTTTGCAGCGCCGTGATTGCAGCGCTCTCCTGGGGCTGGGGCTGGGGCGGGGCAGGGCAAGCCGGGGGGGCGGGCGGCTCCGCGCCGGGCCCGCAGCTCCAGGCGCTTCCCCGAGCTCGCCCGGCCGCTGCTCCTACCCCCAGAGACGGGCAAAGTTGCGCTTGTTTCCAGCTGCAACTTTCCCAGCTCTTCGCGGGAACTTCCCGGCACTGGGGTCTCCCCGGCCCGCGCGGGCCTGGCTGGGCAGGTGGCCGGGAGCGCAGCCCGCCGGGCAGAGCGGGAGCGGGGCCGGGTCAGCGCCCCAGCGGGTGCGGGAGCCTCGGCTCGGCCCAGCCCGCTCCGGCTCGGCGGCGGCGGCGGCTCGGCCCCCCCGGGTCCCGCGGGCCCCCCCGAGCGGCGCCGGGGGCCGGCCACATGCCCCAAGTTTCGCTGCGCTGCCGCCGCCGCGGCCCCCCCCTCCCTCCCTCGCTCGCTCCCTCCCCCGCCGCCTGGGCTGAATCTTATTGATCCAGAAGGTGGCTAATTAGCCCTTCCCGTCGTGCCTGGGTAATGAGGCACATGCGCACTGCACTAATCAGCCATTTTTTGCAGGAAACTAATTAGCAGAATAAAGATCCAAAGAGTTTTTTTTCTTCCCAATCATCAGATCTGAGTCCGGGCGCTTCCTGCTCCGGCGACCGCCAGCCCCACCGCCCGCTCCGCTCCGCCCCGAGCGCCGCTGCTGCTGCTGCCGCCCGTGGCCCCCTCTCTCCGGGGGGCTGCGAACTCCCCAACAACGATGCTGCTGCTGGGCAGCGGCGGCGGCGGCGGCGGCTCCTGCTCGGCTCCGGCTGCTGCCTCCTGCTCCCGCTGCTGCTGCCCCGGGCTCCTCCTCGGAGCGCGCCGCTCCTGCCGCTGCAGCCGCGGCAGCCTGCATGGGATCCGTGGCCCCAGCGCCTCTGCCCGGGATTAAAAGCGCCGCCGCCGCCGCCGCCGCCGCTGCCGGAGAAGCGACCGTGTAAGTGGCAACTTTCCTGCCCTGTCCCCCGCTCGGGCTCCTCCTGCTCGGGGCGCTCGGGCTGCTTTGCATGGGGCTGGTCCTGCCCCCCTCCCTCCCTCTCTCTCCCACCCGCCCAGCTCGGATCCCGCAGCAAACTTTGTGCCGCTCGCTGTCCCGGAGCCCCGCCGGGGACCGAGCCGGCCGGGGAGCTGCCCCGGGACACGCTCCGCGCCGGCCCCCGCGATCGCTGCCGCCCGCTGCCCTGCTCTCGGGCTGCAGCTCGCAGGTGTCTCGGGCTCGGGGATCGCTCCGGCTCCGGCTCCGGCAGGCACCGCGAGCCCCAGGAGGCGGGGGACTCGCCTGCTCCCGAGGAGATGCCCAGCGCCCACGGAGTGCTGCGTGCCCTGCCCGGCGGCGCCCGGGACAATGGCAGCGAGCGAGCGAGCGAGCGAGCGGGGATCGGTGCCGAGGGCTGCGCGCAGGGAGGAGGCTGCTTCGCCTGCCCAGGGCTGGGGTGACCCTGGCGGGGCTGCGGAGCGCGCTCGGGGCGCAGGGTTAGGTTACGAATTACACAGCAGAGAATCATTCCCTTCGGGACAGGAGCGGGCTCCCGGGCTCGGCTCCAGGCCCCCGAGATTTCTGCCCTTTTTGAAGAGTGCCTGGGGAGGGACAGGAACTTGGTCTGAGTGGGTTAAAATACAGGTTTGTGGGGGACGAGAGAACATTGATCCGAATAATCTGCATAATCGATAGGGCAATGTGCAGAAATCGTGTCCCTCCATTTACTGTAAATTTCTCTAATCTCTGCAGCGAGGCTGCCCGAGTGCAGCTTCCCTCTTCCTAGGGTGCGTTTCCTTGCAGCCAGCACCCCCAATTTACAGCCGGCTCTCGACAACTGTCTGCTTCGCTTCCAAACCCCGGCCCTTTACTTTCCTCCTCAGTGGCGTCTTTGTGTGTATTTTGTCCGGGTAGGTGTTGAGAGGTTTAATAGGAGATGTCTTTAAACTCGACCAGTTCCTGAATGTGGATTAATGTAGTTGTTTGCTAGTCTTTCAAATGAACAATAACACTTCCTCGGATCCCTTCTCTGTTAATCTAGGGTTAGATTTCAGCTGTGTTGTGTCATATAATTCTGTACAATTAATACACCAAAGAGCAATTTTTAAAAATTTTTAATTTTTTAAAAAATTGTTCCAATGCAGACACCATTCCATCCTTGTGCCAGTCCCTGTAATCCTGCTGCCTTAGGTGAATTTGTGTTTGGGATGCATTTTGAAAGAGAAGTTCAACTTAGTCTGGCTGGTCCTTTATTTTATTAACATGTACGTGGAGCTAGTTTTGAAGACTGTGGTTAGGGGGATGGGAGAGGTGAAGGCAGAAAATGCCACTGTAGGCCAATCCCTCCTTTCTCAGTTTCAGTTTTTAATTACTTAATGCTGAATTGCACAGTGCTTATCTAAATATTTGCAAATGCTCTTTCCTATTGATTCCTCTGAATAAACTGTCCTCCTTTGCTTTAGAGAGGAGGTGATTCATGCTCTTTTAAAATGAAATCTCTAGAGCAGTGTGTGTATATTCTGTGTATAAAAACACACACATTTTAGTTTTAATTTATAAATTGGGTGTGTGTTTTTGAAACTGTGTTAAACACTTTTTGGGCTCAGGGAAAGATTTGTTTCTTTTTTGAACTGTGCTTGAAGCTGGTCTTTGGTAGATCCAGGACTTGGTGTGTATATGTACATCTCTGCCTGCTCTTTTTCTCTCCCTCTTGTTTAATATGGAGCAATTTTCTGGAGGCTCAGTGACTCCTTCCTTAGGGTCACATTGAGTTTGAATCTCACTGAAGGTGCAGGAATCCTGCAATGGGGAAAGTAAGAGAATAGAGAGAATGGGGTCAAATTGGTTCCTTAGAGGCCAAAACTCCCATAGCTGCCTTAAAATAAATAAATAAAATTAAGCTTCCCCTGCCATGTTACAAATTGCAGTCTACCCTTTCAGGTATTTGCTTTACAGCTTAAAGCTGCTTCTCCCTCTTCTGCGCCACCCCCCCCCACACAAAAAAATGGAGTGGGGAGAAGGGGAAAAAATAAAATCCATTGAGTTTAGGCAAATAATGTTCAGTCTCCATATCCTATTACAAAGCACTTTGAATATGCAAGACATCACACAAGACCAGTTATTCCAGTTACAACAAACTTAAAAAGAGAGAAAAAGGAAAGGCAGGTTTAGATTGACTCTCTCGCACTCACAAATTACATATTTAAAGCTCTCTCTTTAATTTTTTCCCATACTCGCATAGTATCAGTACTTTCTTTTATGTCTTGTTCTTTCATTACAATCTTTCAGTTGAGTTTAGGAAGATTGCTGCAAGCAACACATTTTCTGTATTTTTGTTCCTGTATCTTGGAGGAGAGTTGGCAGGCATTCTGTGGTTTGCAGTTACACAATATGTTATCATGTTTTTAATCACTAAATCATTGCAGTGGTTATAGATTTACAGTCTTAGGGTATTACAGAGGAGAAACAGAGGCTATATGTATTTATACGTATGAGTGTGCCTGTGTGTTTTGTGAACTTTTAAATTGTATTATTTTTCTTTTGTTTTCTGAAATAGAAGAACGTTTATATTTTTGTGCCAAGTCTCCCCACGTGCTTCAAAAAAGTTTGTAAAATCTTCTGATCCCAACAGAGTAGGAATTCTAATTAATTTAACTCCAACATTTCACATAACAATAATGTCGTGCTTGGGGTTAGCGAAAGGCAGTCAGGCTGTTCTCTTGTTTTAATATTAGCCACCTGCGTTGGGATTCGGCACTGATTGGAAATGGTAATGTGGGGAAGAAGGACCCATGTTTTGTAGATGTCGGTGACCTAGTGTGGCATGTCATTGGTAGCCCACTTTCTGCTTCTGTTTTCATATTATTATGTAACAGAATCCTTGGTAGCATTAAAAATTCAGTATTACAAGCTGATTGTAATGCTCCCTCATTAGGGAGCACTGTCTGGTCCTGTATTAAGTGAAACACAGAGCATGGCTTTTAGATTATAAACACCAATAAATATTAAGTATCAGCGGAGGAAAAAATAAATCAGCTGGGCTTTCGGTCTCTTCGTAGTTCTCTATCCCATATTTGTCTGTGTTTTTTTTATTGTGAGCTGTATATCTGCTTTCCAGTGGTGACGTTTTCTGTCTTTCTTGAGAGAGGTCTCTTGTATACACAAAAGGTTTAGAAGTTTGTTTTGATCTCTATTAAACAGGTCCTTCAGTTTGCTGATGTCATTTCCTTTCATATTTGAGTTGTTTGTTGTGCCTCCCCGCCCCCCTTCTCAGCTGGAGCCTAGGGCAATGTGGGGAAGTGCAGCAGCGGAGTAAGTTCTGGGTTCAAAGGCTGAGGGTCGTATGGTGCCTTTTCGTCATTCTCTGATTTGCCTGCTTGGAAAGACGCTCCAATCCCAATATCTGGTTAAATGCTCAGACATCAACTTTCTGTGGCCTGTCCATGGGCTGCAGTGGCAGGCGATGATTCATCTCAATTTCCTTTTCTCGCTCGCTCCCCTTTTTAATGTCTTTAATACTTCTCTCCGTCCCTCCCACCCTCCCCTCCCCCGCCAAAAAAAGTTCTGACAACTGCAATTCACTTGCAAATCTGAGGCCAGCATTAGTGGGGCTCCTGCTGTGAAAAGAACGAAAGTGTTTCAAGTTTTTTTTTTTGTTTTTTTCCCCTGTCGCTTTATTTCTGTTCTTCATCTCCAGCTAAACATTTCTAAGTGGCTTTTTCCTTTCCTTGGTCAGTTGACTGACTTCAGAGGTATGGGCCCTGTTCTGATGTTACTAACGTTGCTATCTGGCCCAGTTCTCTCCTCTGCAAGCATTCTTCAGTCAGTAACAAAAACAAACAAACATGGGAAAGAGGAGGAAGAAAAAGAAACCAAATTTCTAACGGCAAACTTTTTTCTTTTCTTTCTTTTTCTTTTTTTTTTAATGTCTAGTTCTATTCGTAAAGGAGTGGCCATTCGGCTGTTTGCTTCAGGTTTTCTGTATCCAAGCTGGAGTGAAAAATGAGCCAGCATTGACACTTGGCTTGATGTGAAACCCTGGGTAACCTCTTTCCCCTTCCGTGGCTCTGGCCTTTTGTTCCTGGAGAACTGAGCTAAGGTGCTTTTCACTCGGACCAAAGGCAGCACGAGAAGTCTCCCTGTGTGCTTAGCGCCTTTGGATGGCCTCCTCATGGTTATTGTCAGAGCAGAGTCTAGCAAACAATCGCTTTGGTGAGACACAAATGCAAAAACATTTGTCCATCTTTTAATCTTTGTTTTAGGATTTTTTTATCTCATTCTTTAAATTTCACAGTTTCAGTTTGTGTCTTGAGAGAGATGAGTGGAACAACATGGAGCAGATTTACCGTAGGCCAGGCCAGCAGTTGAACAGATTCAGTAGAAATTGCTAAATCCTAAACTGATGCACATATGGCTGACTGCATTAGTCTCTCTGTTAACACTTTCTTCAACTTTTTAAAATAAAAATGTTGTGCTGAAAAAGTAAAAAATGAAATAAGACTTTTATTTTAACTTGATATAGTATTTTATAGACACCATTTTTAATGACATTTTACTGCGCATACACCACACCCCCATCAGTTCTAAGCTTGTCTGTACTGGAAGAATTATTAGGCAACCATCTTATTCTAGGTTGTACTGTGGCTTGTATGAGTCGTGTTTCTGATATAGTAATTTAATTATAAAGGTGTCGTAACACATACTGCACATAGGAGAGATTGGTGCATTTTAGAAAAGACTAATTACAACCCCCCCCCAAACCTCTTAAGGCTCTTAACTTTGTTTTTTAACATAATACCACCTGCCTTTGTGTGGTTTGTACGACGCTGAATATAAACGGATGCATCAGATGGGAGAGATGGTCCATGAACAAAGCAGGAGTCTGATTTTTTCCCCTCCTTCTCCTCTCTTCCCCCCCCCCCCCCCCAATATATCTGCATCAACTGGGATGCTGTATTTAGAGGTCTGTCAGATTTTCTGTTATGAACTCTTAAATTTTGAACGTTGTACCATAGAAAAACCTTCCCAGGGCTAAGATGAGGTGTTCGTGTTGTATGCAGGGCTACTCTATTTTTTGTTCTTTTGTTTTCCTATACTTCAACCTCTTCTTCCCCTTCCCTCCCCCACCCCCTATTTGGAATTGTACTGTAGCCCATTAGTCCCTTATAGGAGATTTATACCTCTGTATTTTGAGGTGAGGAAAAGAGAACTAGATAAAAGAAATTCTTCTAGTAACAGACTGTCTTCAGCACCTGTACAGAGCTTCCTCTGCTTCCTTCTTTTCCTTTTGTGTCATTTTAAACTTGGATAGGATTTTTAATCTGTGGAACTAACACTGCCACGATAGAGTTGAGGGCTGTCGTGTCAGGAGAATGGGAATCCAAACATCTGTGCGTAGGCCTCGGCACAGCAGACTCTAATGGTTTTGACGGAGCTGTTGTGGTCTGTTGTCTGGAAAATCTGCATTCTACGTAGTGCCCGAGGGGGGCCTCGGTACCACAGATCATAATGTGTACCTAAATATAACTGCCTAGGCACAATGGGGTGAGATAAGGGCAGAACAAGAAGCTCAACTGAATGTCTGCCTCTTGTTTTGTCACTGATTTACAATTTGTGTGTGTGTGGTTTTTTTTTTTTTTTAAGTGTAGCAAAGGGTTTGCAAGAATAAATATATTAAACTCAGTTAAACTAAGAAAAAAGCACATAGCTAAGGTTTCCCTTTTAGATAAAAATGAGGGAGCTCCTACTCATTGTCCCTTATTTCAGGAATTCTATCTGCCCTCGGTGAGAGAATACAAACAGGTTATGTGTACTCCTTGCATGTGTGTGAAGAAACCTGGTTGGCACCGTTTTATCTGGGTAACTTACCAGCTAGCTGAGCCTCTGAAGCGGTAAGTCTCCCATTTCCGGGGCATGTGAAGCCAGCATTTTTTGTTGTCAGTTCATGCATGCATTCAGATGCAACTGGATTAGTTTCTAAAGGACTGGAATTGGAGAGGAGTGACCATTTCCAATACTATTATTTTTCTTGTTGGTTCTGCCGGACAGAAAATGTCCATCTGTTGGTGCAGAGGAGGTGAAGTGTTTATCTCCAGAGCAACCCAGGTTTAAAGAGCAGTGGTATTCCAGACCAGGTGTACACTGTGTGTATATTTTCAGAGAAAGGGTGAAACATACAGATAAAGTTCAGTCTTGTTTTAAATTATATTTTGATTCAGGGGTGTCGGAATGGGGAGACCTGCTGACTGAGGCTGTAATAGGAGTAGCACAGCGTTCAAATTACCTACCTGTTTCTGCATGTAGCCCAGAGCGTCTGCTCCTGGCAAGTATTCTGTGTCCGGGGGATCTCAGGTTATTTGTGTCCCCGTTAGTTAGGTCTGTGAGGTGGAAGAAGCACGTTCTGGTAGCCATTGTTAAAGACATTCTCTTTTGGTGCTAAATCTTGATGATGTTTACGTGGCACTCCAGGTGTCTCTGTTTTGCTCTTGAATTCATTATTATATTTAAGACGTTTTACTGTTAATTGTCTGTTTTTTGGTATTATCAAATTACAAACATGCTCCTTGTTAAAGCAAAGCAGCAACATTAGATTTTTTTTCAGCACACAAACATTTTCTTATTGTCCTTAATTAATTGTACAGTTTGTGTTCCCGGGAAGGTGGAAAGTGCAAGCCCAGAGTACTCAGGCTTTCAAATTTCATGTTTCAGAAGAGAGGCGAGATTGGAGGGAGGAGGCTCTGGTCTTTCTCTGTTTCTTTGGGGAGGGGTGAGGTTTGGGGTGTTGGTGATAGTAATACTGTGTGTTGCAGTCTATGCATAGACAATTTCTTCCCCCCCCCCCCCCCCCAAGAGTTTTCATAAAAAAAATTCCGCTTTGAGGTATGTTTAGTCTTTTCAGAACCATAACTTTGGTATGAATACACCTGTGGAAAAGTAATCTCCTCCTATGACCGAATAGAAACAAACATGTCCTGGGAAGTCTCAACTCACTGGAATACTGTTTTTCCTCTGAATACTCCTGGCCTATTCTGTCCCTCCCAGTGCCCTGATAACCCTAGGGTAGCTGTCCCTGCTTCTGGAGGTGTTGGCTGGCTAGGAAGTTGGTAGAATCACCACCTCTCTGGAATAAAATGCAGGTGCTTCCTTCTAGGGCAGGGGTTGGCAACGTTCGGCACGCGGCCAGTGGGGGCAGCAATCGGCCGAACCTGCCGTGTCAGCAGGTAAATAAGCTGGCCCGGCCTGCTAGGGTGCTTACCCTGGCGAGCCGCGTGCCGAACGTTGCCGACCCCTGTTCTAGGGGCTAGCCTGGTGTCTGTACCAGAGAATGTTGGCTTCTTCTAGCCAATGATATACTAATGACAAAACAGCTTGTTAGGTAACAGGGAGTTTCAACACCTACCCCCCCCCCCCCAATTGTAACCATTCTTTAGCATGTGCAAAAGTACTAATATGCATATACGAACTCAGAGCCATCTAAGCATTTATACCAGATGTTCTGGTGAGGAGCATGGGATAAATACCTGCACAGATTGCTGGAGTATCTGAGCACCTGTGTTGTTGCTATCCAGTGAGGTGCCCGTAGTTTTTTGTTCTCTCTGTATGGTGCAGTACAGTGATAAAAGCAGAATACACGGGCAGGCACTTGGGAAGCCTGAAAGGGTTGCAGTCAGATGAAATACTGAAGGAGACAGTGGGGGGTTTCATTTTGGCCTGCCAAAGGTATCTTGTGTGGTGAAGTGATGGGTACCTGAAAGATGTGGCTGTAGGTTAGTCTGAGGTGGGAGATTGACTGAAGGCAGTAGACCACTACTGTTGTAGGCAGTACAGGAAACACAACTGCACTGATTTTGTTGACGTGGGTTTGTGTGTGTGCTGCCAACTAGATTGGTTATGTTATCATCATGTTTTATTTATTTCATTTGTATTGCAGGAGTGCCCCTCGGAGCCCTGCTCATACGTCAGGACCCATTGTGCTAGGCATTGTTACAAATGCATAACAAAGATGGTCCCTTCCCCCAGACTGTTCACAATTGAAGCTCCCGCTGTCTGGTTACCGAGATTGTAGGATGAGGCCCTAGTCCCTTTTAGAAGAGTGAAGACTTTTATTTGAAAGCATGAAGCATCAGTGCATGCCAGTAAGAGCCAGTTACAGCTGAGTTGAAGCAGTGTGTTACTGTGCTGTTGGTCAGGCCAGGAGAAGCCTGCTAATGGTTGACGGCCAAGCATAGCATTGCTGGGGACACTTGGCATCCAGTAGGTTTACAGGAGCCCCTCCTGGTTCCAGAGAGGGGTCCAGTCACAGGCTGAAGTGGATTAATGCCTGCCTGGTTTGTGTGTTTGAGAGGCTGCGCGCTCGCTGAAGGAGCGCGAGAGCTCCTGGCTGCTGTGTACCCAACGTCCTTGCGTGCGTTTCCGATTAGCCGCCCCTTACTGTGCCAGACAGAACTGTAGATGTCAGGCTTTGCACAGAAAGGAGAGCGAGGCAGTGAGGGCGAGGGAGAGACAAGCCTACAAGCAGCAGGGCTGTGAGTTTCAAATTAACCTTCTGCTTTGTTGATGTCTAACGTGAAGCCCCCCTTCCCCTCAGCCCGCTCCCAGTGCAGTGCACGCTGGCAAATTGTGAGAGTCTGGCTTCATTTACATAAAGCTATTACAAGAAGCTGGGCAGCAGGAAGACTGCGTTGAGGCGGTGGCCCTCTGGGGGACGGCAATCGGAATGCCTTGTGCCGACTGGGCAAGTCCAGCAGCTCTCGCAGGCAGTGGGGGGAGGGGAGTTTCCCTTCCAGAGACGGTTTGGGGCATGGGGGATTTGACCATCTCCCTTTCAACACGATCATAGCAGCCGACTATGGAAAAGACCTTCTAGATTATCGTGTCCCATGCAGGATTGCTTCCTACAGGATATTTTTTATACTATGTTGTCCAGTTTAGTTTTAAGCAATGGGGATTCCACCCTTTCCTTTGGGAGATGATTCCACAGCCTTAAAACATCCGCTCCTAGAAAGTTCTTTCAGATGTTGAGCCTAAGCCTTCCCTTTCTGAATTTCACCCCTTTACTCTTAGTTATATGCGTTCCTATCCTGAGTTCTTTTCCCTCCCTTCTGTTTGCATCTTTCAAATACCTGTAGGCTGTTAGAGATGCAGATTTCTGATTAGAGCATGGATTTGAAGTCAGGAATGCCCAAGCCTAGTCATGATGCTGACTTTGAGCAAATCACTTAACCGTTGTGCCTCCGTTTCCATCTATAAAATGAGATAAAACTTAGTTATGTCACAGAACTGTAGTAAGGATTAATGATAGAAAGTTTGCAATACGCATTGAATATGGAAAGCACTTCGTTATGTCCCATCCCCTTGCCGTTTCTGTTGCTTTGCGCTGAATAGCCTCCACTCTGTCAATGCTTTTCTAGTAGTCAGGTGCTTGGAATTAGCCATATTCTAGGTGTGCTCAGATTACAGTTATTTAGAGAAGGACACTCCTCCTGGATCCATAACCTGCATTTGAGTATGAAGCTATTTCTCAGCTTCATAATCTTCCCTTATCTTCTAAATAATTCCACATATTGGGGACTTTATGAATTGTATTCTTTCATCTTGGAAAAGAGAGCAGGCCAGCTAGTGTAGCAAGTTTGGGGTCTGTGTTGGTAACAGAATGATTACCCGGGAAAACATCTGCTCACAGACCTGTAGAAGTTGCCCAGTGTCCGTTTTGCCTGTCAGATAGAAAATGACGGTATACTGAGATCTCCTAGTCTAGCCTTGTTATCCTTCCTCCGCTTCTCTTACCTTGCTGCAGTCACGGCTGCCACCATCTCCATTCCTGGGGCCTCATTCAGCAGGACCATTATGGACACGCCTGGGGCTCTGGTTTAATTGACCTTTATTTCGGAATGGGGGTGGGATATGAATCTCCTTTTTGTCTGAGCAGCTGTGCTAGATTTTTTTATTGGATCACACTTGTTAGTATGTGTTGCCTCATCTTGTGGAAAGAGGGCAATGACAGTGGCTGTAAAATACTTGTACTATGATAGCAGTTATGGTATGGAGAGGAGTGGATGTGCACATCTGGCAAAGGTGAAAGGTCCATCTCTAATCCAGAGGGGCTGTCTGATGGGCCTATTTCACTGCTGTGGGGAAGGGGATTGCTTTGGAATCCATGCTTTACCACTGCAGAAATGTCATCTTTAATCTCTTCTGCTCCCAGTGGTTCCTGGTGTGTAAATTCTACATGCGGAGGTGTCTGGGTTAGGAGAGCCAGTATAGTAGTTTTAAAGAGAAGACTTCAATCAAGTAAAACTGTGACAGATCTAAAAGGGCAGGCTGACATACTCTACTCCTAGCCGTACCCTCTCCCCCAAATTGAGCCTTAATGGTATTGCTGGGATCTCTGCAGTATACCTGATTTGGTATATGCTGGGGTCAGAGAGCAAGGGGAGTTTGGGAGGCGCATGCCAACTACTCTATTAGTCCATTTGCAACGTGAAGGAGTAGGGGAAAAGGAGGAAAGATGTCTGCTACATCTTAAGACCGGTGTTGGAGAAGGATGCGCTAACTGCCGGTCCTGTGGCATTGCTGCAATCCCTGATTAGATGAGGAGGGGGGATGAGGTGTAGTGCTGGGTTGTTTCATTCTTTTTGCTTAGAGTAGTGTCCTAGAAGGGATGTGTGCTTAGTACTATAGAGCAATGCCTGGCTCCCTCCGGTAGAGTGTAAATGATTTCTCGTCCCCACTGTTGTTTGAGTCTGGTTGATTCATTTTCAGCCTATGGTGGCATCTGCTGGGAGGGAGCTACCGCAACCTTTTCCTTGGTTGTCTTGTTGCTTTAATCAGTCTCTTGACTGTTTTCTCCTTTGTTTTAAGCAGGCAGGAGCTCTTGTTGGTCAGCATGAGATCCTGGAGGTACTTGAAGTGGGTCTGATGCCAAAGCAGTCATACCTAAAAAGCTCCCTTCCTTGCAGGCTTGCATCAGTTTCATCTGAAACTGCAAATGTTTAAGCATTTGAGCAGAATTTTGGAAGAGTCCAGGGAATTACTCAAAACAAATGGCCAAAAAAGCTTTAACTCTGTCCTAAGGAGTGTCAGCTAGTTATCTTTCTCTGGGTTTAACAAGATGCCAGAAGCAGTGAAACCACTTTCACCTTGAAGAGTAAACCTCTTGATTTCCCTTCCCCTCCCCCCATCTCTCAGCTGTTTTGAAGTGAGCTGTCCCTGGGCTCAGGACCAAGGGCCTGGCTGTCAGCAGCTCTGCATCTGGACCATGTATGTTGCTGACATATGGGCAGTGTCTTAACTAAACTGCAGTCGCCTCATTCATATGTTTTTCTCTGAAGATTCTTCATCTTACTGGGAGTCCCTTTGTGATTTGTAATTTTTGGAGCTGAGCTTTGTAGAAGGTGGGAAGAGGGAGACTAGTTTGGGGGAGTTGAAGTTTCCTCTTCTGCTCCTTTTTCCTCCATTAGTCTGAGAGGCCACTAGGACATGAAGCATCAGCTCATTCCTCCATGCAATAGGCATCCTGTCAGGATTCTGGATAAAACTGGTTTTTCTTCCTTTTGCATCTGAAGGTCAGGATACAGTCAGGGAACACGAAGATTAATGAGGCCTGTGAAGTGAGCATCTCCAGAGAGGCATTGGACGGCCCCCTAGGAATCTTGAAGCTCGTAGCTGCTCAGTCATTGGGCTTCAGCGTTCTGTGCCTCTCTCCTGTATTTAGTCCTCTCTTACAGGGGCATCTAGGGCTCTGCTAACAGTGCTCCAAAGTAGTGACACCTCTTCTCCTCCTCCCAACCCGTTCTCAAGGCAGAAGAAATCTCCATGTGCATAGACCCTTGTGGAACGCTGAGAGCCCAAGCAAGATGGCCTCCCTGCCTCCCTCCGGACCTTGTGAATGAAGCTAGGATTTGGACCCTTTTGACTTAATGTGAAAGTGTCTTGTGGGAGTTTGGCATGCATGGGGTGGAGAGAGATTCCCCTCTGAGTGCTGGAGGCAGGGGGACATAAGCTTAACATTAACAGAGTAGCTGGCATGTTAAAATATTTTAAATGACAGTGGAATTTTCATCTGCTGTTGACTTCCTGCTCTGTACTGAGTGTTCTCAGTCTCAGACCCCTGATTCAGCAGTGAAATTGTGTGGCCCCCTGCCCATTTCTATTAACAGAGGTTAGTGACTGCTCAGACCTCGTACATGAATTTCTGGGGGTGAGGGTGAGGGGCTGGGAATAGAGCTGATATGTAGTGCCTGGAGGGGGCTTGGAGATCCAGTTAACAAGTGTAGGAGAGTTGAATCAAGGGGAAGGAAGATTCAGAGGGGGCAGCAGAGTGTCTGAGAGCCTCTGTTCTACCATTGCAATGTTCAGGTTCTTAGTATTAAAATCCAAAAAGTGGAATGAAACCAAGAGTGAGTTATAAAGCTCAATCCTTTAACATTCCCTTTGAAGATGACCTGCAAAGGAAGAAATAGTTTTGCATCTGTCTTATTTCTCTCAAATTATTTTTTTCTTTTTTCTTTAGAAATATTAGGAGTATCAAATTTGTCTTTCCTGTTTTTTTGCTGGCAATCTCCTTGGGGGAACCAGAGAACTGGAATGGGAGCTTTCTTAGCCTACCATTGAAGGGGTGAGGTGTTTAACAATAATGATACTTTTCCCAACTGTTTATCAAGCCTTTGAGTTAAATATATATGAACACAGATTTCTAAACAGCCTGCATACCCCTTTTCCTTTCAGTTCAGGTTTCAATCCCTAGATACTGTACTGTGATATCCTACTAGTTTCCTAGTCATCTATAGAGCCTTGCAGGAAAAACAGAATAGACTGGGGTGGCCAAACTTACTGACCCTCTGAACCGCATATGACTATCTTCAGAAGTTTGAGAGCTAGGGCACACCTGCCAGGGCTCGGGGCTTCAGCCCTGCAGGAGGTTCCTGACGGGGCTCGGGGCTTCCGCCCCACTCTGCTGAAGCCCCGATCCCCAGCGGGTGCACCCTGTGGGGCAGAAGCCCTAAGACCCCCCCCCCCTTCCTGCTGGACAGAAGCCCCTACCTCATTACTCCACTGCAAGGCAGAGGCCCTGAGCTTCCCCCCTTCCCCGCCCCCCTCCCCCCGTCCTGTCTGTTAGGTGGAGAATGGGGGGGTGGCATGGGGGACTCTGAGCCGCACTTTAACAGTAAAAGAGCCACATATGGCTCATGAGCCACACTTTGGCCACCCCTGGAATAGATAAAACCTGAATTTCTAATGCCAAGTGTTAGGGGAGTGATTCACCTTCCTTCATATATTGTAAAGAAGCAAAAACAGGGCAACTTCCCCTTCTCTTTGCAGATCACCTTTAAAAGGAGTGACAGTGTGATGTATGATTTCATTCCCAACATTAACTACAAAGAGTAAAGCATCGACAAATGCTGTAAATTATTTTTATTCCCTCTTCATAGTTTAATACATGATAGTATTGTAAGAATCACCTTAATGTGGGTTATTTTTTAAAGGGGCAAGTCAATCTCAAAATCGTGCTTCTGTCTGAAAATTGATAGAAGCAACATCTAACGATATTTTAATAGAAAGCCTAGAGGTTTTTTCTTTGTTTGCAGTGCGTGTTGGAAAGTGCTTTGTGTATTTCACTTTCTCTGATTAGTCAGTTTCCTCATTGTTGATGTGGGTCTTTCACACAGTGGAGGGAAGAGATGTACTTTAACAAAAATTGAAAATACATTTCCTAAAATGAGAATTCCCCGTTGGATGAGTAGGACCTGAAACTACTTCTGATTTTCTTTTAAATTGACCATATTTCATATTGGTGACATCCCTGTTTTAAGTGACTTAAACAACAGAGAACAGTTTTACTCTGAAAAACCACTCGTAAAAATGCTGTGATGCATCTCTGGATTTATTGTTTCTAAGATTTCTATATCCGATTTGCTCCCTTTTCTCATTGGTAACTCTGCAAACTCAGCCTGTGCTGTCAGATGCAAGCTAGTTTTTTAAATGTCCCTTATCTGTAACTATAATGGTTCTTCTGGCTAAATGAGGCCCTCATTCACACCTGTGCAGCTCTGTTGCCTTCAGTGGATTTGCACAGGTGTGATTTATTGGAAGTTAGGCCTGTTTTACCCAGAATTTGCACGGGTTTAATTTAAATGGGTTTAAAAACTGGTTTACTTAACCTAGTTCAAACCCCTGTGTGGGGTGGACACTCTCTTTAATTTTGGTTTATGCATGGCTTATTTTGGTTTAGTCTATATCTGTTCCCAATCAAATTCAGCTAAACCATAAAGGCCTTTCTTAAATTGATCTGAGTGTCCATACTGGGATTTTCACTAGTAAACCAGCTTGAATTCACACTTTAGATTAAATTGGTGCAATTTTCCCATAGAGACAAGTTCCTTAGTAAATAATTCTGTTGATGTAGAATCCAGCTCACTCAGTCGTAACTGTGTTGACTGTGGAGGACTAATAGGAGCCAAAAGCACGAAAAGCTCTCACTAGAGTGGGCAGGTACGGTTCTAAATATGCACGAGGGGGGACGTTGGTTGAACAAGAAGGTGCTGTTTTTCAGACTCCTTTCAAAGTAAATAAGATTATTTTAATTTAACATAAGAATTTTTGTAAAGTTTCGTAGGACTTGCCTTTTAAAAACTTTACAAGTTTGGCTTCCAGTTTTTTTTGGTATGGAAAAGCTGATTGATTCAGTTCTGTGGACCCCTCTGAGGAAGTATCATTCATAGGGCACCCCTCCACTGAGAGAACCGGTAGTCCTGTTCATGGAACAAGGATGGCTAAAAATGGCAGTGGAAATTTTTATACTCAGCTGTTTAAGGTAGTGTATCTAAGCACTGCAGTTCCCCTTTAACACTCCCTTTTGAGCTTGGTTATTGCCAGGGTGTCTGCGCTGAATTAGCAAACAACAATAGGCTGAAGGTGGGACAGATTTGCAGCCTGAGGTCTTGTTTGTGCACTCTTTTGCACCTGGAACTGCACTGGTGCAAACCTGTACTGTAGATGCAGTGCTGTAGTGTCATCAGTGACTTGCACTAGTATCTCACCCCTGCCAAAGCTAGGCTGCTCAGAGCAGCTCTTAACAGCGCTTTTGGTCCACTTCATTAAAAAATGTTTACCTTCCACATGCTCTTTTGCAGTAGCACTGGTCTATTGAATTCGGTATGAATGCTGTCCCATTCTCCTAACACCCCTGCTAGATACGCTCGCTGCACACATTCCTCTTCTTGCAGCCTGAACTGCCCAAGAGCAATAACCTTTTTCACTTTTCCTTAAAAACAACTCTACTGCTAAATTCTGCAGTTGCAGAAAGTGTATCCAGGCTTCTAATGTGTTTCAGGCTCTTTGCTGTTCTAAAACAAATTTTTGCTGCAGGCAAAATTTAGTTCCAATTTAAACAGCCCAGTATTAACATTTGGAAACTGGCTTCTTCACATCTGCATTAACATTGTAAAGACTCTGCAGTACAATCAGGCATGATCCAAAGAGAGAGAAAAACATGGATTCAAACAAAAATGTGACTGTGTCTGGGGGAGGGGGAGGAATTGCCTGCCTTTCCTGATAGTGGGCTATATTAGGGTTGAATTGTGCTGTTGGATGTCAGTTATGTTAGGGTAGAATTTTGTTATATTTTTAAGTTGTCAGCAGTGCCTAGAGTATATGGTTCATACTGGATTTTTAGTATATTTAAAGCTAAATATTAAATACTGGTAGAGTGCTGACTTACAGAATGGCCCTGACTCTAATTTCACTCTGTTTGTGTACTGGTGTAGTACCATACACGACAATGGAGTTACTCCATGTACACCAACGTAATGTTAGAATTGGCTGAGCTCAGTGGTGGTCCCATCCCAAACATTGCCATGACCAGCTGTTTTTATATTTATTAGAGTGGAGCATTGACTTTTTTCTTGACACAAAGTTAAAGTTCTGTACTAAGGCCTAGTATGCAGGAGAAAGTGTACTAGGTTAGCTAAATTGCTTTAGAAACTGATGTAGATAAATTAGTGCACCTCCCTTGTAATACTGCCTCAGATCAGTTTTAGCTTGTTGATACAAATACTGACTTAAGCCAATTGATATAAGGCATTCCTAAATCAAAATGAGTATCCACACAAGAGTTGCACAAATTTAACTAAATCAGTTTCTATAGGGATTGGCTAAATTGGCACAGCTTTAGTGTGTAGACAAGGCTTAAGGGATGTGTGAGGCTGCCATTCCTCTGGAGTCTCAGTAGGGTATCTTTCTGGTGGCCCTCATCTTCCTAACTGTTCAAGAAAAAAATGCCGGCATAAAACCATCAGATTGTAACTGCTCCAGCTAATTACAAAGAGTAAATCACTAAGAAATGTTTGCGTTATGTGTAATAAAGAATAATTAACATGCAGGCTTGAAGCTGTGATTTTTAACAATGGGTTGTGCACAGTAGGACTGAGAGGACTAGAAAGGCCAGTTTCCAGTGGCTCCGGGGGGGAGGAGCAGGAGGTCTCATCGCGCTGCCCTCGCCTGCAGGCACCGCCCCTGCAGCTCCCATTGGCTCTGGTTCCCCGTTCCTGGCCAATGGGAGCTGCGGGGGCGGTGCCTGCAGGCGAAGGCAGCACAAGGAGACCTCCTGCCCCTCCCCTTCCCTCCTGGAGCCACTGACAGACATGGTGGCCACTTCCCAGAGCGGCATGGGGCCAGGCAGGCCGGGATCCTGCCTTAGTCCGCTGTGCCACCAGACTGTTAGCTGCAGGAGGGTTGGCAACTCTTTCGTGATCTACCGGTTGGTGACCACTGATTTAGAAATTGTTAATTGGGTGTACTTACCGAAAACATTTACATTATAGAACTTCAGGACTTTGGAACGGTTCTCCAGCTGTCTAATGGAGAAGCTGCTCCTTTTGGTCCTGCTCTATCATTTAACTTGATCCTGCTGGGATGTGTCAGTGCAGCCTCCACTGAGAAAGCTGGCACACATGCTAACTGAAGAGTCATTGATTCCAAGGCCAGAAGGCACCCTTGTGTTCATCTCGTCTGACCTTCTGTGTAGCACAGGCCAGAGACCTGCCCCCAAAAGATGTGATGGATCTTTCTCAAAACTATCATGGATTTCTAAAAACTACTTTGAAAATTCCTGCTTGTGTGTATCGTAGGAAATGTTTCCTATGTGAGGAAAGTGCTATAAATTTCAGACACTCTCTAGCAAGAAGAATAAACCTCCAGGCCATAGGTGGAGCGAAGTGTTCATTCTGCTGCTGCCTGGGGAAGCTCTGAGCAAAAGCAGAGGAGGCAGTGGAGCTGCCTGCAGACTCGGAACACCACTGCCTAGATTTACACTCTGTTAGCGTTAGAAGGCAATCTCTAGTTAGAATGGCTGGAGACTTCACTTTTTTATGTGGAAGCTTAAATTTTGTAGGTCTCTTGCCAGGGAGGATTTTCTAGTGGACATTAGTGAATGGATCTGTAAACTACTAATCCCTAGTCTTCCTTTAACTTAGTTTCCAGTCAGGGAAAACAGCCGGACCGCACAGGCTGGGCTTTGGGAAGGGGGAGAAGCAGGAAAAGCACTGGATGAAGTGTCCTCCTCTACAGTAATGGGTGACTTGCTGGACAACATGAATAAAGTAGAGAAACCTGATTCAACCCCTTTTACTGCATGCCCAGGAGGGGGATGGTGAGAGGTGTCCCAGAGGTGAACCCACCTGCAGTCCATGTAGTTTACACAGCAGAAGGTCTGAAATTCTCATCAGCAAGGAAGGAAGCCAAAGAAGGAATCAAATCCACCTGATTTGGGTGGGGAGAAGAGAATAAAGAACCAAGTGAGCAATAGAAGTCGCCCAGGATTGTGTTCTATTTAGATTCTTCTACTCTGCCTAAGGCCTTGGCTACACTCGGGACTTCCCAGCGCTGCCGCGGCAGCGCTGTGAAGCGTGAGTGTAGTTGCACCTCCACCTCTCCGAGGGGAATAGCTTGCAGCGCTGCAGGCTCTGATCACACTGGCGCTTTACAGCGCTGTACTCGCTGCGCTCGGGGGGGGGGGCGGCGTTTTCACACCCCTGAGCGCAGCAAGTTGCAGCGCTGTACAGCGCCAGTGTAGTCAAGGCCTAACATAATGGCTTCTGAGCACCTTCCAGTGATGCATTAGGCACCATGACTGGCGCAACATGCTTTGCATTCACATTGCTAGTAACTGTTGTGGCTGCTGTGGCAAGGTTGTATGAGTCCGAACCAGTTGCTTCACGTGTGCAGTGTATAGTTTCCTGACATGGTTCTAGCAGCCTGCAGCAGGAGTTCACACTTAAAAGCAAACCCCCTACCGCGGAGAACCTCTGGCACTCTGAAGCACAGGACCTAGACCCATTGGAGAGAGACTGTGCACGGCTGCATAGTTCTTGATGACTTACAACAGATCTTTGACTGCTTTCTAATTCCCTTCAACTGTTGTACGTCTTCTGTAGGGACAGGGCTTTCTCTTCCTGACCCTACACTGTTGGGTATTTTGTAGGTAGGAAATTGCTGTGGGTTAAACAGTTTCTGGGACCTACGCCCCCTGTTTCCTAGGAGCCACTTGCTCACTTAGCACATTTTTCAGTTTTCTCTTGTTGACCCTCTTTGTTGTTCTGCATTTAAATTCTACGTTTTCATGTAGCCCACTCTTCTTACTAGGCTGGGATAGTGTTTCTTGCCACACTTGTGCCACGGGATTCAGTAGTGCAAAGGTCTGTCTGAATTCAGACCCTTTCTCTGTCTCCCCTCCCCCAGGAGGAAGTTGGCAGGCTGCCTCCAAAGTGAACACCTCATCTCAATGACCCACCTAGAGCGGCTGTCCAGGGTGGATTTGTATATGCTAATAAGCCTGACTTGTCCTAGCTTGTTTGTAGTGATTTGTGACTGCATTTATATGCAAATACTAACAACTTGCTGCTGAGTTAATTAGCATTTTTTCTCTTTGCTTCCTGCAGCTTTAGGAAAGGGGCTTTATTCTTTTTATTCCAGTCGTCTGACCTAACCCCCCACCCACATGTAATTGTGGGAGTGCCAGACCACGTCCCTCCCTTCCCTCTGTAAGAGGAATAGAGGGGCACCAGAGTGGTGCTCTAGACTCAATCTAATCACTAGATAAAAGAAATATGGCTGCAGCTGTGGAGGTCTGCTGCCATGCAGTCAAAGTTGTCAGCACCTGTGTCACTGTAGAAAGTTCACTTTTGCTGTGTTCTGAACATGGTTGTGCAAAGTGAGTGGGGACCACAGCTCACACCTCAAGGAAGAGTTGTTTTGTACCTTTTCCAAGTGTTGGTATAGGAAGTTCTGGTTCTCTTGACCTTCTTGATTGCGTTCTGCTGCATAAGTGTCTGGTGTTTGCTAGTTACTCTCTGCAACCAAGTGACTTCTGGTGTTTTTAAATCAAAAACAAACACAAAAACCCAACCTATCCTGAAAACGCAGAATTTCTGCTTTTCATGTCATGACTAGAAACACCAAATACAATCTGATGAATGACTCCCAAAAGGCAGAGGCTTCATGGTTGTTTTCTTGTGGCCCAGTTATTGCAGAGTTTAGAGTGCGCTGCTTGTGTGCGTGGGGAGTTGGCCTCCTGTTGATGCTCTGAAACTAATATTTGGACCCCACTACATTGCCTGGGGTACGGAGCAGAGGTTCACTCGTGTGCCTGGAGGATTTTACTCATTTGAATTTTGTCATCTTTCTCATTATTGCTAAAATACAAGGTTTGGTTAGTCTGCCCCATTCTGGGGTACTTGCTTTTACTTGGAGTGCTAGTAAGGTTTACAAGTGAAATGAGTTAAATGGCATTAGCTCGCTCTCTTGACACCCAAGGAAAGGTCAGGATCTGTACAAGGAAACCCTGGAGTCCGAGCTCGCCATTTGCCATTTTACTTGCTTGATCCAAATAAATGCAATAGGTGCAATTCCTGACCAGCCCTGAGAGCTTAAGTGCCTTTTTGCTGGTGTGTATCCTGTACTGAGTGCTTCACTCCCCTCCTTGCCTGTCCCTCCCGCCTTTCTGCCCTGAAGCAAAGTCTTTTTCACAGTTACTGAGTCAGTGAGAACAGTTTTTTTTTTTTTTTTTTAAAGCCTTTGTTTTTACTGTTGAAAGGTAGGGCCCTGGCTGCACAGCTGCAGGCGTGGAGCAGGGGAGACCGAGCTCCCTGCAGCCTCTAATCTCTGCTAAAGCTCCCACCTTTTTGCCTCTGTGTGGGAGGGAGGGAGCTGCACAGCACATTTGGCCTATCTGGAAAAGAGGGTAAATCTCCACAGGGCCCTGTTCTCTCCTTGGAGTTTGCAATACAGTAACTCGAGCTAATTGGAGGTACAGGGTTAATTTATTGGGTGAAAGGGGTGCTAATCTCCAGCAGTGACCAGATTCAGGGAGGGTCGGGTTTCCTGAAGAGACAGCACTGTGAGATTCTCATTCCTACATGGGTTGTGTCCTGGAGGCAGGAGTTGTGAAGCAGAGCTCTCTCTGAATCTCTCCATTTTCTTTTGACTGGAGGCTAGAGTCTCAAGTTGCAGTCTTTTTATTCCCTTTGTCCCACCTCTTTTCTGTATGTTGTCTACGTAAATTGCAAGCTCCTTGGGCAGTGAAGTGTCTTAAAGCAGCTAGCATGTTTTGGGATACAATTTAAATAATGGAAAGAGAAGTGGATTAGAAGCCCGAGGCAGGGGGCTGCAGACAAGGCAGGCAGAAAGGCGGAAATGGAAGTCAGTGAGCCCTTGTTCTAGCCTTGATTGACATTTTTTTCCCACTGTTCTTTGCTTCCTGATATGTGGAGTCATAATGGGGTGTGTGTGTGTGTGTGTGTGTGTGTGTGAATGTGAATGTGAATGTGAATGTGAATGGAGGAAAAGTGATGACTTCTATTGCATTGGGCCCTGGTAAAAGGGAGAGGACCACTCTGTAGCCTGTGGCATTCAGGCAGGGGGCGGAGCGGAGGAAAGGGAGAATTTACCTTGGTGCCACTTGGTTATCTATTCGCAGCCTTTTATCCTGGTGGCTTTAAAGCCTTGAAGGGGTGGGAAAAGAGGGGCACGCATTGCCACTTGCACCTGAAGCCTCCGCATGCGAAGGGGATGTTTTTCTGCAGTTTTCCTCTTCTAGCCCATCCTCTTGTGCAGAGTCGATTCCACTACTCTCTCCTGGTACTCGTGATGCATCAGCACTCTGGTTTGATTTTTGGCCTGGTAGGCAGATTTTCCTCTCTTTAAATCCCTCGGATGCTTTTTCCTCCACCTCCTTTTATTTTCTTATTTCACATCCTCAAAGACAAGAGGGCCTGGAAGCACAAACCTGTCCTGCTGCATTCCTGAGTAATTTGGTTTTGATTAACCCTAGGGAGAGAAGTTGGTTTCTCATAGCGACCATTGGGATCAAAGTGCCTGGAGAAGCAGTTCCCTCTCATGCATCAGACTCCCAGTCCCACTGTCTGGGGTGGCCTTTTCAACCCAGACTACTTTGGCAAGTTATTTCCATTTTTCTGATTTTTCATGCTAGTGCTCAGAGAGCTTTTGATAGACAGAAAAACTCCTCCCCCACCCCTCCTCCTTGCATTTTCTTTCAAGACTCCTTTTCCCTGCAAAACACATTCTTGTGCTAATCCTGCTACAGGAGGAATGCAAATACCTCTAATTGTAAGACCCAGGATGGCTCTTCCATATCTGTGCATCTTTTCTTCTTGTAGGAGATGGCTAAGCATTTCACTTTCACAAAGCACTGGGCACTCTTCCTTCTCTGTTGGGACAGTTGTCAGGATTACCAGGTTCAGGTCAGATGCAAAGAAGGGACAGCAGTGGGTTCCTTCCTGGAAGCATAGGTAATTTCTCTACCTCTTTCATGCTCCTGGGTTGAATGAGAGAGGTTATACATCCACCACTCCTGATGGATCCAGTTGGATGAGTGTCAGGGCAGGTCTTCACTACGGGGGCGGGGTCGATTTAAGATACGCAAATTCAGCTACGCGAATAGCGTAGCTGAATTCGACGTATCGGAGCCGACTTACCCCGCTGTGAGGACGGCGGCAAAATCGACCTCCGCGGCTCCCAGTCGACGGCGCTTACTCCCACCTCCGCTGGTGGAGTAAGAGCGTCGATTCGGGGATCGATTGTCGCGTCCTGACGAGACGCGATAATTCGATCCCCGAGAGAGCGATTTCTACCCGCCGATTCAGGCGGGTAGTGTAGACCTAGCCTCAGACGCACACTAGGAGCAATGAGATAATTTCAACTCATGGTGGCGAGAAACCAAGCTGGCGTTATGGTAGAGGAGACCTTATTCAGGACAGAAATCTACCATGTTGTGGGAGCTGGTTACAAAACTGTACAGCAGGGTGTCAAAGTCCTTCTGTGGAAAGGGACAAATGTATTTTTAATTATGAGCAGTGGGTCATGGTATATAGTTAGAACTACATATGACCCATGATCCACAAAGAATCTCCTACTGTTCTGAAAGAGAGGCCTGCACAAGGATCACGTGGAGAACTTAGCAGTTAGTAATTTAAACTTTTAATCATCATCATTAAAGAATCTTATTGTTTTTGTATATGATCTTATCAGGCTCCTATTGCCATAGTATCTGAGCACCTCCTTTATAATAATAATAAGAAAAAATAGACTTTCTTCTCCTTCGGTCACTCTTTCCTCCTCCAGAAAGGAAGGAGGATTCCGCATTTATAGGCAGTTAGTGAGAAAATATTTTTCGTTTGGCACTATTACAATTTATGCCCTTTGCTTGTCTGTTGTCCCCAGCCTCCTTTCTTTGTGTCTTCTCCTTTCCATTTAAATCAAGATTAGATCTTTCTCAAAGATAAACTCTATTCAGGTTATTGAGCTTGATACAGGAATTGTTTGAAATTCTATGGCACGTTTTATACAGGAGGTTAGACTAGACCATGATTGGTCCCTTGTGGGTTTACAGTATAAACTTTAACCTGCAGGGCTTGACCAGGTTCTATAGCAGCACTGGTCTGGGGTTGAATATCTGTATGCCCACTGTAGTCTCGCTAGGATGAAAATGTCGCTCTAGTCCCATATTGCAGTGTTGGAAGGTTACAGAACTATGGGCTTGTGGAAACAGTGGCTGGATTAGACCCTTGATAGGTGTCAGAGTGATCCAGTTGGACAAGAGCTTATGTAAATTATTTTCTAGAAATAAACCAGCCCAGGAAGCACTTGCACACAGTAAAAGCTCAGCAAGAATAGTTGAGTCAGTTCTTGCTGAGGTGATACTTGAGGTACCTGAGGCAAATGGCCCCAGCAGTAGGAGTCTTCAGGCTGATGAGTTAAGCCGTGTTTCAGAGGTGATATGTTTGGGCCAGATCTGTCTGTTCCCCCCTATAGTTGCCCCCTCCTCCATCATCCTTTATTTAGAGATGTAGTGACATTGGTGTTGAATTATGCAAAGCTTGCTTTCTCTCTCGCTGCCCGCAGGAAGGAAGGGGGGCTCCAGTAATTGAGGTAACGGAGCGGAGGCTAAAACTGAGCCAGCCTTTCAGAGAAAAGAGTTGGGGACACCTGGTGGAGGTGGCATTGGCATCCTAACAAGACCTTGAGGGAATGATAAACGAGCAGTGAAGAGTGCGACCGAGTTTTCCATAAGAAGCAACGAGAGTTTGGTCTTGCTCAGACAATGAGGGTGATAGCAACGAAGGCTTGGGTAGGCTCCTAGGGTGAGTTGGGAGTGGCAGAGAGGATTTCAGCAGGGTAGCTGCCCGTGTAGTGAGACTGAGGAAACATCTGGCAGCCTGGATTTGGGCATACGTGTGGAGCCCATCGAGGTTGGCTTAGGCAGCAGCAGGGTCTCAGTCATGATTTATTAAAAGGCTTGTATATGGTGCTCACTGCTGCAGTATCTGAGCACCTCATGGACCTCCATGGAGCACCCTTGTGAGGCAGGAGAACATTCTCTTCATTTTACAGCTGGAGAATGGAGAAACAAGTACATCTAAACAGAGGATTTTCATAAATTTTCTAGCCCTTGGTCTAAAACCAGTGCAGCTCCGCTGGCCCTAGCAAAAGTGGGAATGCTGCTGAAGAATGGCTGCCAACATTTTTACCATCATGTTATCTACAACTGCTCTGAGAAGAGATAGATGCACTTGTAAAATAGCTGGCAATAGGCTTACGCTAGTGCTCCCACCTCTGCTAACATTGGTGCTACAGGTGGAGACTTCCCTAACATTGTCATTGTAAGGCCAGAGAGGTTAAGTGACTTGTCCGAGATCTCACAGATCTCCTGAGCGTGTCAGTTGCTTTAACCACAAGGCCATCCTTCCTTTCTTCCCAGAATACTGTCCTGTAGGAGGAGAATCCTAAAACACCTGGGATAGCTCAGTGGTTTGAGCAGTGGCCTGCTAAACCCAGGGTTGTGAGTTCAATCCTTGAGGGGGCCATTTAGGGATCTGGGGCAAAAATCTGTCTGGGGATTGGTCCTGCTTTGAGCAGGGGGTTGGACTAGATGACCTCCTGAGGTCCCCTCCAACCCTGATATTCTGTGATACCTCTGCTCTTTCAGCAGCTGTATCTCACACTTCTCCTCAGAGAGAGCCAGACTAGACAAAGTGCCCCCTGGGCAGCAGCCTTCAGCACTAGGTATCCTGGGGATGGCCTCCATGTAAATGCTTATGGTAAGTGGATTATTGGGCGCTTTCCAAGGGTGCTGTCTTTGCTCCAGACTCAGCTAAGGTAAATAGAGAGCCACCAGAGGGCTTAGCGTGAAACCTGTGCAACGGAGGTGCCATTCTTTTTCCAGGTGGGACCCTCTGAGGTTTTCATTAACTGCTCTTTACAGGCAGTTATAATTGGGAGAATCGGGTAGGGCCATTTCACTCCTGATTGGAAACTCCAGACTCTGCCCTCCACTCCCCCCAGCCCATGAAGCTGTGGGAGGAGAATTTAGTGCCTGTTCAGTCCTTTAGTTTGCGCTTTTACTGACGGTGCATGGCTTGAGCCCTGTGCCTTCCAAGCAAGGGGTGAGCTGGTCTCTGTTGCTGCCTGGGTTTGGAGGGAGACTGAAGAATGGCGCTGGCGCCTGGCCCCTGCTGAGGATGGGGTGAGCTGCAGCTGCCTGACCCTGGGTGAAAAGTTCAAATCTGCATTTAAAAGGAGGAGAGCCATTAAGTGGCTGGGACAGTCTCCAGTCAAGTTGAAACGGTTTTTGTTTCAAAAAGACACTGAGCTGGCCTCTTGTTCAGACTCCATGCAGCCCTGCGTGCTTTGCCAGTATGCCACTGTTGCTGTTGTCAGTGGCCTCGGGCTGGCTGGGGAGCTTGGGTTTGTGTAGGGATAGAAACGGAACCCATGGCCTCATAGAATTGGGGCTTTGCTGGTGGCATTCAACTCCGAACCCATCTTTTGGTGGCGTTTCCCCTGAAGATCTGATCTTGTATTCTGTGCTTCTTGCACCTTTCTCTCTTACAAATCTCTGTGCAGTACAGATGGTGCAGTGTCTTGCCCCAGGCCACACAGCCCACAGAAGTCAAGTACAGAACCCAGGTCCCCCAGCTCCCTGGCCTGTGCTCGGACCACTAGACCAGGCTCCATGGCTTCACGTTTGTTTAACCCCACGCATTGGCCAGCAGGCCTGAAGCATCTCTCTTCCCCCCCCCCCCCCCCCCGAATATATTAAACTGCTGGAGCTCCATGGTAACCTTGTGTGGGATTGCAGCCTTCCCCTCCCCCGCTTAATGTTCACAAATCCACACTAGGGCAGCCAGACATTAGTATGAGCGGGACTTGTCTCCATGGTGATTCAGCCTGCCCCCCAAGAGGGGGCGGGGGGGGGGGGGTGGAAGAGTCCTGTTTCTGTTATGTGCTAGCAGTTTGAAATGAGCTCCTGGGTGTTAGGAAGGAGTTGGGAAGCTCTGTATTTCCCTTCAGGCCAGACTGTCCCTCTTACTCCTGCTTAAAGACGTGGGTCAGAGCTTTCTCCCCTCTAAACAGCTCTGGTGTCTGGGAAACAGCTGGAGGGTCTTGGCTTGGTGTCCTGAGCCCTGTGGCAATGCCCTAATGGGGAAGAGTCTTGTTCTTTTTAGTCCTGATGCTCCCTCACTGAGCTAGATGCTGCATTAGTTTCTTTCTCTTCCTACCCTTAAAAGTGCATTGGACTCTGCAGAGGATTTGAGTAGCACCTAGTAGATTTGGTTTGTTTACAAGCATTAGACAAATGTAAATAGTTTAGCTTCTCTCTTGACTATGAATGGAGATTAAGGAGGCGCCTAGGGTTTCATTCCTTCCTGCTCCATTCTGATGCTAACAAGTTGGTCTGTAATCTGCGAGGAGCAAGATACAGCCCTTGAACATTAGGACTCTGCCTTCTGGACTACAGAGAAATGAGTTTCATGACCCTTATTCATATGGTGGGACCTGGTGCAGAGTCTGGGGAACAGAAGTCAGAGGAGATGTCTTTTTTCTGTGTTCACTCCAGCAGCTTCAGTATTTTAATTTTGGGGAAAGTCACCTGAGGGAGGGCCGGAAGAGCTTTTCACCTAGAGCAGTGGTTCCCAAAGTGGGGTTCGCGAACCCCTGGGGGTTCGCAGGATGTTTCAGGGGGTTCGAAAGAAAAATTTCATTAATGGCGGCCAGAGGACTCTGCTGGGACCCAGTTGCAGGGCAGACAGCCCGAGCCCCAGGGAGAGCGGAGCCGGGCAGTTTGAGTCGCCAGCCCCAGCCCTCCCCTGTCAGCAGGGGAGCCGGCAGCCCGAGCCTTGGGGAGAGTGGGGCCGGGCAGTTGGGGCAGGCAGCCCGAGTCCCGGCGGTCAGTGGGGGAGCCGGCACCCCGAACCACAGCGCTCCGCACAGGGCTGGCAGCCTGAGCCCCAGGGAGAGCGGGGCTGGGCAATTGGGGCCAGCAGCCCGAGCCCTACCCCGTCAGCAGGGGAGCCGGCAGCCTGAACCCCAGCGCTCTGCGCGGGGCTGGCAGCCCGAGCCCCAGGGAGAGCGGGGCCGGGCAGTAGGGGCTGGCAGCCCGAGCCCCGCCCCCATCAGCGGGGGAGCCGGCAGCCCGAACCCCAGCCCCAGCCCCAGGAATTTGCCAAATCTCATCTAAAGCCAGAACCACAGCCCTTCTTGTTACCACCAGCCACAACCTCACCCGAAATTAGAGGTGGGTGAAAAATACCAAGCATTTTTCACAGAAAGTTTTGAATTTTTTTCACATTTTTCAAAATTCCCCAAGAAAAATTTACAAAAAACTGAAACGGAAAAATGGTCCATTTTCAAAAACTGTTTTCATGAAACATTTTCTGATTTTTGAAAACCAAAAATGAATTTATTTTTATTCGAAACCATTTTTTTTTAAAACAAAAGCCAAAAAAACATTTTACAGAAACATTTTTTGTTTCTGGTTTTTCTATGTTCGTTAAAAAAAGTTTCAATTAAAAATATTTTTCAGAGGTTCATAGATTCCGGGCCCGGCAGTTGGGGCATCCATCACACTGAGGAAATTTAAACTTAAATCCCTGAAAATATTCATTTTTAGGAGGGGATTCACGAGATTTCACAATTTAGTGAAAGGGGTTCGCGGGCTGTTAAAGTTTGGGAACCACTGACCTAGAGCAAGTTGAAATTGTTAATTTTCAAAGGAAAAACTTTACTGTAGCAGAATCTGCAGTTCTTTGCTTTTTCACATGCTGAGTTTCCAGCTAGGTATCAACACAATGTGTTCTGTTGAGTGGTGTGGGGATTCCTGGCTTATCAGGAGTAGATTGGAGAGGGAGAAAGGACTGGAACATGAAAGGTATCAACAGACTTCTTGTTAGATGTTTAGGCCATTGTGTACCTATTGTGAACCTTCTGGAAAAGGAGTGCTCAGCTTTGCATGTGTTCTGCATTGTCCTCATATTCTGGACAGTATTGAAGTCTGCAGCCAGATATTTGACCTGTCTGCTTTTTTGTAAGAAAGGGTGATGCACTTTGGAAACCACAAAAGTCCATGTAGGGCCTAGCTTGCACTGGCATTTTTACATATCTGCACCTGTGCACTTCCCCAAGAGGTGGTAGTTGTGAGCTCTAGTCGTTTGCAACATTGTATCACTATGTTCGGTAAACCTGATGAGCAGCTGCACTGGTACTGTGGACAAGGTCTCTGCAACTTGGAGTTCCTAAACTGTGCCTCATAGAGTGGGAGTGTTGGTGATATTCTTAAAAGCTGAAACCCAGTTTGCCTGTTGAATTCTAGTGTTCCACCTCTCGGTTTTTGGATCAGTAGTACAAACCTGGCTGCATTAGGAGAATAGCTGGATTTCCTTTTCAATTTCAGTATGAGCACACTCCTTGCTTTTTGATTCCAGGAGTGGAAGGGAGCATCTCTGGAACAGTCCTTTCATAAGAATGTTCCTTGTCCAGGCAGAGGGAGTCAGTGGGAATTTTCTGACTACCAGCTCAGCTTATAAATGAAACTCTCTGGTTGCTGCATCAGGCCTGCTGGGGGGCTGTGTGATATTTCTGTTTGCAGATAGACGTTTGCCTGCTGCTTGCAAAAGTGTCTCTGGAATACTGGAGGGGGAGAAGTCTCACATTCTCAGTGTGGCAGTACTTGACATTACCATTTGGGGGCAGCAGCTCCTCCGGGGGACAGGGTGGGGCTGGGCAGCTGAACCTTGTCTGAGGTCATTGGTGTCAAGGTAGGGCAATTTAATTAGCGGAGCCTTTGTCACTAGTGAGTTATTTTTGTCTGGAAACACTTAAATACTGTTTACTCCTTGTCTCAACAAAATGCAAAACAGCAATTAGCAGAATTTTTTTTTTTTGTATGAATCGGGCCAGTCAAAAAACAAGATGTGATTTATTTATTTTATTTATTTATTTAATTCCCCCCCCCCCCCCAAACAAAATAAATGCTCCCCTCATGTCGCTGCTGCCTGATGGTAGGGATGCTGTGCACCTTCTCTTCTGGACTTAATCCACAGTTATCTGGTGCATAAGGTGTTGTTCCCTAGTGTGCTTCATGGTGTTCACATTCCTTCATCCTGTGCCAGGTCTCTGGTAGTGAGGGATTTCATCTCCTCTCCGTTTCTACTTTCTGTAGGAATGAGGGCGGAAACGTTAATTTGACAAAATCCCCATTAGCACCAGTCTCCTGGGAATTTGGGGTTGGGGGAGAGCTGGCAGTGTGAAGTCCTCTTCTCGTGAGCTGATGGGGAAGCTGAACCTGTGTGAAACCCAACGGGGGCCCCTGAATTTGGGACTGGAGTTTATTAAATAAATATTCTCTGGTTCAAATCATACTGGTTGCAGGATGAGGGGTGGTTCCCGCCATAGAAACTATCACTGTGTTAAAGGTCTAAGGTACAGGGAGCCACTTGAAAAGGCTGAGAGCGGCATGTGAGGAAGCAAGTTAATTCTTAATCATATCTCATATATATGTATATATTAGCCTCCTTTGCAGCAGATATGTCTGCTGTAAAATGCTTAGTGTTGAGAGCCCGATTGGGCAGCACACACTAAACGCTCAAGCTCCTGCCTGCCTTTTTTCTTCAAACAATATCTTCTGGCTTCCAGATTTCTGATAAATTGATAAGAGGAATTGCGTGAGTCAATAGAGTTGTAGACACTTTGCCAATATAACCCTAGCGCTATTGATCTGCCAGTAAATTAAAGTCTTACTTAGAGGCTGCCGATATTTCTAATCTCCTGCTTCGCCAATTACAACCTTCCTGCTACCTGGAAAAGAGAGTGAAAGGGAGATGGGGCTTTTGAATTTTTGCTGTTGTTGAGCTAGCCTGTTGATGAGGCAGGAGGAAAGGGAGTGAGGTGGAGGGGGTGGGTGAGTTGGGGACTAGCTAGCAGTACCTCAGACATCAGTTGTTGAGTTCACTTCTGTGCATGAGTTTTATTAGTGGAAAGAACCCTCTACTTCAGTTTAATAGTGAATCTGTCACTCACCTCTCCAGGAGTCCTATGTAAGGCTCCCCCTAGGTAAGGCTTTCTTATGCTATTTATTTCTCTTCACCCAAACACTTGGGGGAACACTGCCTGGTGAATAATGCAGAACATAACGTGACCACATCGCTAGTCTTCAGTTCCGTGTTTAGGATCCTCTCCCTATCAGTGTAGAGTTAGAAGAATAGCTATTTCTCTCGCTCTTGCCCCCTCCATTAATTCTCTTTCATGAGATAGAAATTGGACGGGTGGAGATATGAAACCATGGCTTTGCTGTGGTGGTGGGAAGGAGGGGGAATGGGACCTTGCAGGTCTTGCCAGAAGAGGCAGAGCAGTGAAGAGAAGTGATACATTTCTGGAAAGAAGGAAATGTGGAAAACCTTTTGTGCCCTGGTCAGTCTGTCTCTCCCCTCTGTGCCCTCTTGCCTGCTTGTTTGAAGTTGGGTAACAATAACAGTTGCTTTCAGATGTCCGAGGAGGAACAATGGGATCATAGAGCTCCCTGTCGGGGCTCCTACTCTCCGTGCTGATGGTTTCAGCCGATCATTTGTCCGATAAGCTCCTTTCAAGTCTCGTTTCTGTTTGAAAGTCCACAGTTGGCTTTGGGAAGAAATCTCCAGATAAACGCTGTGTTCTTTCTAATACCCCAGAGCGAAAATCAATGGGAGGGATAATTCCTTCCCTTGTCCTACACAGACTTTCGTGTGTTTGTGCCTCCAGCAGCACCTATTCAATAAATAAAGAAAAGGGAAAAACCCTCCCTTTGGTGCTGTTTGGAGGCAGACTGGCTTCTGCTGAGGGTGCCCCTGATGTGCAGAGCAGTATGGTCTTGGGAGAGGCTTCCTCAAACAATGTTTGCTTTTAGTGTTTTGTTGATGGTTGGCTGCAAGTGCGACATAGGTGCAGACCTGGGGGCGAGTGCTACAGGGCTGCTTACACAAAGAAGTAATGTGATCTAGGCGATGTAGGCTCTAGTCTCGACCGAGGTTACACAGTGTCTAAGCCAAGTGACTTGAACCTCTTCCTATTTCCACATCTGTAGTAAAATGAGGCTACTCACCCATTCTTGTAAAGTGGTGGAGTAGCACCTGCATCATATCCTCATTATTGTACAGTCTGTTTAGGGTGCTGCAGGCAGTGAGGAGGAGACCAGCATTGCCAACCCCAAATGCTCAAAAATCATGAGTTAGGCTTACCAAAAATCAGGAGATGAAGTAAAAATAGTAGATTTGGTGTTTATTTGCCTTCTGCTTGTTGAGTCTCTAGGCTGCACTGGGGTCATATTTTGAAGCTTTCTCCACAGCCACGAGGGCTAGAAACTTACTTTTTTCTATAAGAATGAAGGCTGAAATCATCACCTATCCACTTGACTCCAGGACTTGGAGCTTTAAGGAAAACAATTATCTTGAGACTTATGACAAAATCATGAGAGATGGCAACACTGGAGACCTGTTGTAGTGCTTATTGTGGAGGCTGAAATCCCTGTTTGAGAGCACAGCATGAACTTCCAGAAATATCCTGGTGTGGCTGAAATTTTATCTGTTGGAAGAAAAGGTAAAGTCTGTGCCAGCCTGGGACACGAACGGGTTCATAAAGATGTGTGTTTCTAAAGTGAGGTTACTTGCCTGGCTCTCTCTGTGCAGATCACATTTGTTGTTGGACATTGTGCCTTCACTGATGATGAGAACTTTACAGTGAAGACTTTAACCACTCCAGCTGTTACTGATTTGTCATGGAGGCGCTACAAGTCCTATCCGAGGTGCGGAGCTGCAGTGGGGGCACAGTCACAGAGAGTGCCTGTTTGTAGGTAAAATGGGGCATCGAAACTGGCTCTACACCAAGATTTTTCTTCAAATTTCCAACAGCTGTACTTCCAGTAGCAACAGTGGGCACGCAAACATAGGCAAGGCACCAGTATTTTGACCACCAAGTTGCCTAGCCCTGCTTGGAAGAGGCCAGTAGTACCCTTTTTACCCTAGGATTCCCAGGATTTCTCTCTGTTTAAAGCAGATTCAGTGGCAGTGCAATGCTGGGAAGTGGAAGAAAAATCCTATAGTGTGGAGGAGCCCAGGAAGAGGGAAATGTTTGGCCAGAGTCTGCTATTGAGAGTTTTGAGAGGTGGGCACTGACTGACTCTCTCCTTTGTACATTGTATTGTGTGAGGTGTTTGACTCTTGCTCAAGTCTGGTGGTGGTGATGATGCCCTGGCATAGTTGCAGACTGGAAGTTGCTTACTAAAACCACAAACTTTATTGTAGCAACTTGTTAATGTTCAATTACCCAAATAGTGGGTGCTCTGAAGCAGTGAAAGGACATCCTGAACGCCATGCACTGCTTTTTGCCTTCTGTTGTCCTGATACATACAGCAGAAACCTAGAAGGGGCTAGAAAGTATTTTTACTAACCTAAACTGGTGCACAGCAATTAGCACGATCAGAACTTTCAGCTCCTTTTTTTTTTTTTTTCTCCGCACCCTGGGGTGTGATGTGACTGGAGAAATAGGGCCCCAGTGGTTGCATGATAGATGGCTCACGTGGGTAGGAGAACAAATCTGCGTGGCTTCTCCTACCTATCTTCCCCCGGCTTATTCAGTACTAAGGCCAGGGGCACAGTGTCATTTGTCAGAACCAAACCCAGCATCTGGCACTGTTTCTGGATTCTGTTGGATTTGCTTTGTCTTGTGGTCTGGCCCTTGCAATAGCTTCTGCCTCATAAGAGAGAGGTCTGATTTAAAACTCCTTTAGGCTGTGGGAGGAGTCTAGGTTTGGGTTTTTTTTGTGCCGCCCCCTTTACTTGATCATTTGGACAATATTCCTATCTAATCTCCACGGTGGGGGAGAGGGGGAAAGGCGGGCGTGGATATGCTACTTCAAGATGCTTTTGTAGGCATGTGGCTCAAAATGGCTTTAACTTAAAAAAAAAAAAAAAAAAAAAGTTCAACAAAAGTCTTGGAATGTTTGAATTGCCAGACTGGAACTTCGTCTAGTCCGATATGCTGTTTCTGACTGGCCCATGCCTGGTGCTTCAGAGGAAGATGCAAGGACATCATTGTAGACAGCTGTGGAATAACCTACCCAAGGGGGAAGTGTCATCGTCCTAACCCTCAGCATTTAGATGTTGGCTTATACTCTGAAGCAGGAGGGTTTATATCCTTTTAAAAGATCTTTTATCCTGGCTAATGCAACCTCTACTACATGTTTTGAATCCTCCTAATTTCTTGGATTCAGAGATGGTGGTGAGTTTCATAAGCTAATTATATTTTGCTTTTCGATCTCATTGACCATCCACTTGATTTTGAAGTATGGGATAGGAGTGCCTCTTATAGTCTCTCTATCAATCATTATTTTTTCATACATATATCTTGTTTTCTCTTACTCATCCCTCTCTAAACAGTCTCAATCTTTTACGCCTTTCCTCAAATAGATGCCCACCCAGAACCTCCACAATTTTTATCCTCTGTCTCTGCTCCCTCTCTTTCTGCCACACTCTTTTTGAGATAGGGTGACCAGAACTGAACACAGTACACCTCTACCCCGATATAACGTGACCTGATATAACACGGTAAAGCAGCGGGGCGCCCCGGGCCCTTTAAAGTGCCGCTCGAGCCCCGCTGCTTTACCGCGTTATATCCAAATTTGTTTGGAGCCTTGGGCGGGGCTCCGGCAGCCGGGCTCGGGAGGGGATTTAAAGGGCCAGAGGCTCCAGCCACTGCGGGGAGCCCCGGGCCCTTTAAAGCGCCGCCCGAGTCCTGCTGCCGGACCTCCGGCGGTGATTTAAAGGGCCCGGGGCTCCCTGCAGTGGCTGGAGCACCGGGCCCTTTAAATCACTGCCGGGGAAGCCAGTCCAGTCCAGCATGGCGTACCGGCTCTTGCCGGTACGCCGTACCAGCCTGTACCCGATATAATGTGGTCTCACCTATAACACGGTGAGATTTTTTGGGCTCCCAAGGACCGCATTATATCGGGGTAGAGGTGTATTCCAAGTGAGAGAGTTATATAATGCCATTATAACATCTGTTTTTTCTATCCTGTTCCTAATCATCCTAACATTTTCTTTGCCTTTCTGGCCACAGCTGCATGTAGAGCAGAGGCTTTCATTGAGTTGTCCACAGTGATATCCAGATCTTTCCTGAGAGTCCACAGTTAATTAAAAACCCAGCAATGTGTGTGAGTAGTTCATATAAATTCTTCCAGTGTGCATCACCTTGCTACTGTCAACATTGATTCACTGTTCACCCCTCTTCCAAGATCACTAATATATTAAAAAAACACGAGTCTTAGTATGTAACCTTGTGGCTCCCACTGTTAACTTATTGTCGCATTGAAAATTAATCATTTATTCCTGCTCTGTTTCTTCACTTATTCATTTGTGTTTTACCTTCCAAACAGCATGGAAATTAGGATTAAATTTAAATTCAGGAATTTAGGAAAAAATAGTTAATATCAGATATCTGGTTTAAAATAGGCTCCAAGTACTAGGCTAAAATGTATTAGACTTAATGTGATCAGTTTCACACTGCTCACTCTTGCCTTATAGCTTCCACTTGCATTAAGTACTTAAATAGGAACATGTACAGTGGCTCTAGAATGATGATATGCAGAAAAGGAGAAAGGAATTGTGGGGAGGGGGGGTGTCTGTCCCCTAAGTGACCTGTGCTGGCACCGCCTGTAAAATATTGCCCCTGGTGGCCTAGCGGTGGTCTGGTGGTGAGCTCTGAAGAGTGCCAGACGCCCAGCAGTGTATTAAACACGAGTTGAGTACAGGAGGGCAGCATATCACAGGAGAGAGATAAGCAAAATTCTCTGATTGTGGATCAATAAAGGTTAGTGACATCATATATCCAAGTGAGAGAACCTGCTTTCTGCAGAGCTATTTATCAGATTGCAGGCTGGGACAGAGTTAACCTTTTCCTAACCAGATATCAGTTCTTCATCTGACTCCAAACAGGATAACCTCCCTCTCGGCAGCAGAAGAGTCTCTGACCTCGCCTTCCTAATCCTGGAGATAACCTGATGTGAGGATGGCTCTGGCTTACACCTGGAAACGGGCAGGGTTCAACTCTGAACAGGCCTCGATGTTGTTTGACCCTACGTCCGGCCGGCACTACCCTAATGCCATGCTGGAGTGTTGGGATGTGAAATCCTGCGCAGCTGGGAGTCCTGGCACTATTTAGTGTCCATTATTAACCTTCCACTCTCTTGTCACCAATTCACCATTATTTTGTGCCAGGAAGGGAGCTGGAGCTGCTGGACAAACACCAGGTGTAGGTGGCAGCAGACGCTAGCGGCACTGGGTAAAAGTCTAACATTAGGCTGTCAAGCTGAGCCCCAGTGGAGTGTCTGGCTGTGAGGAATATGAAGCCGTTTCCCAGACTAGTCCAAGTTTCCAGCACAGAGCTGTGGAGGAATTGTGTGCAGCGTTTCCCTGAACAGTTCTGCTACCCTGGTGGTGTGGGCTGCTTAGAGCCAGTGTCCATAAGTGGCTACTTTTTAAGCAGTCTAGTCACAATGGACATCAGCGGTGCTTTGCAGATGAATGAAAGGGCAGGCCCCTGCCCTGAGGAGGGTACAACCTGAGTTAGACATAACACAGCAAAGTGGGATGAAGGTGGGAGGATGGCTAATTTCCCCCAATGAGCCTGTATTTCTAGAAAGGAAATACCCGTTTTCTGTAGCAGAGGCTGAGATTTTATCCATAAAGACTTGTGCTTGCTTTTTGTTTCTGCTGTGATTTATTGCTGGAAGAGAAGGCCCTTGTCTGTGATTGTTTCTTTTGGCTATGCCCGACAATACGTTGAGGGCAATGCCAGTTATGTATCCTAGTGGGCTGGGGGATGATTCTAGCCCAGGCTAATGGGCTGATGTCCAAGCAGAAAGTGTATTTTCAATGAGGAAGTGCTGAGATATTAGTGGAGCTTGGATTACTGTGTGATTGTGCTGTCAATACTGCTGTATTGAGTCTGAGAGAGCCTGCACAACACAGGGAAACACTTAGCTCACTAGTGCTGCTTATTGAGAAGCCAATAGCAATTTACGTGCTGACACTTGACATCAAATCCATTCCCAGAGGTGCAGCTCCTACTAAACCATTGCCAAGCTCTCCTTTAGACCTGCCTCCCTACCTTAACTTTAAACATGCAGTTGGGAGGGAATAAATGAGATTACGTCACTTTCTTGTGGGCAGGCATGCGTGGAAAAAATGAGGATCTCTTTTTAAGTTAGTACCTCTTCTCTCCCCCTTACTCCTTTGCCATGCTCCCCTCGCACTGTCAGGAGCTAGGATGTACTCCTCTAAACCCTAGGATGTGAGGGAAATCTTTACCCTTCACGTGGGATTCAGCATCTGTAAAAATGTATCTCCTCTTCCACGCCTGCCTGATGTAGAGGCACAGAGAATATGGGGAGGTTAGAACTGCTAGTCTGTTGTGGGGGAGGGAGAAAAGGAGTGCCTGGGATCTATGGAGTGGCTGGATTTCTTCCTGCCACGCTTCCCTCCTCCTGTGGGACAGGGACAGGTGCCCTGACATGCTCATTCTCATCTTTTGGGGAGTGCTCATTGCAACACAGCACTCAGTGCAGTAGGAACTTTACAGACAAATACCAAGTCCAGGTCCTTTGCCTGAAGAGGTAACTCTCTAAATGTACAATAAACAAAGTAATGGAGGAGATGTGATGGAATCCCTGATCAAGCAGTGATATTAGGTGATCTGAAAATGGGGCCTATTCCCTTGTCATGCTTCTTTAAAGCTACATAAACTCCTGAAATGCTTAAAATCTAGTTAGGAATACCAGTCCAATCTTTTCTCTTTCTGCAAGAGGTCATTTGGAGGATTCAGATAATGTAAGTGGAGCGCTTTCTTGCTCCCTAATTGAAGGGAGAAGTGTTTGAAACTAAGGGTGCTTCTTCCAGCTTTTCTGTTTTGACTTATTTAACTCAGTTGACTGACAAAGAGCTTTAAACTGTCTGAATAAAAATCTCTTCCATTGTACTCCGCTCAGGTGTCACTTAGCGCCAGAGTTGGTGTTATCCCCTTAGTTGTTCAGTTGTTTATAGGCCTTCCGGGACGGGTAGGACAGAGGAAACCTGAATTCTGAATGTAATAATGAAGCAGAACAAAAACATATTTTTGTTGGATGAAGACATTTTGGACTTTTTTTTTTTAAATCCTACAGAAGCAAAGATGATGCGCATGCTGTCTTTCTGATTTCAGATCACACTTACGCATGTCTGTCTAGCTCCATGCTTTCTGTTTGTATGTTTTTTACATTTAACTCTTTTTTTACCTGCAGGGTGTGGAGGAGAGGTGTCAGCTTTCCTCTTACCTTAAAGCAGCTTGCAGCTGCACATCAGTAGCACCTGGCAGAATGGTGTCTGTCTACTTTGGAGGCAGGGAACGCAATGTGTCCAGTTGGTAGAACAGCTGGAATTCCTGTTGAGAAGGAGAATCGGTTCACAAATTGAATAAAACTGTTTAGAGGGTTGAGAAGTAACACATACAAGGAAGTTGGAGTTCAGAGCTCCTGCTAGCTCCTTAATTCACTTCAGGCAGCCTGCTCTGGTCTTTGGGGCATATCTGCCTGGATGTTTTCACTCTGTTTTTAATGTGAATTTGTTTTAAAACGGCCTTAGAAAAAGGGAATCAGACTAGAAGTGAAAGGCAGGCAGCAGCTCCCTGGATTGCCTTGCACCTGTACTGAACCTTCTCTGTCTCTTCCAATTGAGATAAGTGCCTGTGGTCCCATTGCATAGCATATAATGCAGCTTATTGGCTGTGTCCGACATTGACCTCTCTGCTTTAAATGTAGCTTTCCGGCCAGTAGGATGTGTGCTGTCTCCCTTGGTTCTGATTCAAGCCCAGACCTCACATCTAGATTGACATGGCCCTGCCTAGGAGGGGATTCTCTGAGCTCCTGAGCCAGAATAAACAGGAAGTGCTGGCTCTGAAAACTTGTTGCTCTCTACCTGGTGGCTTTAACCAGAAGATGATGGTGATGTGACAGCCAGAGTCCTTGGTATGTTGGCTGGGGAAATGCCAATTCACAGTCGGCATTTTGGCACTGTAAGTTGTCAGAGTGCAGTTGGAAAGACAGGGTCTCTAGCACAAAATAAAATAGGCTGTAGGATTAGATTTTTACTGGTAAACATTGATTTCACTGTACACACACACAAACCAGAAAAAGAATTTCCATAGATGATGATTGAAATTTACAAATAGGCAAAGTAAGAAGAATCCTGCTTGAGAACTAATTAGTTTGATTTAAAGATATTTACTTTGTCAACATCACATGTCAAAATATATAGTTGGTGGTTTAATGGTTATAAAGCATTAACTTTGTGAATCTCATTGTCTACTGTCATTAAATAATTCTGACCCCCATGATTTCCTGCAACTGTGAATTTAAATCAATAGAAATAAAAAGCTTAAACTTCATAATTTTGCATAATGGTGAAAATTGTAATGACTGAAAAAATGCTTTAAAATACATCAATATTATCTGTAAAATTATATAAAAGTGAATTCTGCCAAACATAACAATATTGGATGATCTGAGAACATAGGAGCAGTGGCATGGGTTTCCTGAGGGTGAGGGAGTGCAGGGTAGAGGGAAAGGGGTATCTGGAGTGAGGAGAGGTTAAGAACCAGAGTTTCGAAAGCCTGTGTATGCTCACGCTGCCATTATGTGCTTTTCTTTGCCCTCAGAATGACACTTGGGTACATAAGGGCATTTAAAAACCATTGGGTTATCGGAAAATTAGGCCTGAGAAGTATATCCAAGAGCGGCATGCACACATTGAAGAGAGGTGTAGGGAGCAGAGACTGCTTGGATGCCTGTTTGTGTGTATCTCTACTCCCCTTCCTCTGCTTCTGGTCCCGGAAGGGAAGAGAGCAGTCGAGGCATCGCTAGCCTGGTCTTTCTAAGGAATACAAATATTAACTGTCAGACAGTTGGATAAGAAACTAAATCAAAGATAAAATGCTCTACCCAGTTGGCTTCTTCTCCTGCAAAAGAAATAGGGGAAAGTAGAAAAGGTAAGTTGTAAACTAATAAACTGTTATTGCATGTACACTAGTGTGGACTGAAGCTTACATGGTGACAGCTGGAATGGTATCTCCCAGAAGCTGGACTCACTAAGGCAGTGGTTCTCAACCAGGGGTACACGGAGATTTTCCAGGGAGTACATCAGCTCATCTAGAGATTTGCCTAGTTTTACAATAGGTGACATAAAAAGCACTAGCGAAATCAGTACAAACTAAACTTTCATTCAGACAATGACTTGTTTATACTGCTCTGTATGCTATACACTGAAATGTAAATACAATATTTATATTCCAATCCATTTATTTTATAATTATATGGTTAAAAATGAAAAATAAGCAATTTCAGTAATCGCGCACTGTCACTTTTTTGGTATTTTTATGTCTGATTTTGTAAACAAGTAATTTTGAAATGAGTGAAACTTGGGGGTACGCAAGACAAATCAGATCCCTGAAAGGGGTAGAGTCATCTGGAAAGTTTGAGCGCCACTGCACTAAGGAAGTGGGGGAGGGGGAAATATCTAATTGAATTTGTGTTGTTCGGTAAATGTTCTAGTCACTTAGGATATGGTATTATGCGAACAGGCCATTGATATGCTAGGGGCTGCTGTACACCTGCCAATGCCTAGGGCAATGTGTGGGCTGAAAGGCTTGTGGGTGCAGCTGATTCCAGTGGTCACCCCATTTGGTATGCTGTCCCTCTCCCATATTCCTCCTGAGAATAAACTTGCCGCTTGTTTCTGGAGCATCCCTTCCCAACCTGCTCTGACTCCATCCACAGCACCCCAGCCATCCTCTTTTGAGCAAAAGTGGCTGAGTCAGCAACCAGTGGAGGGCTGCTTGGTGGCTGCCTCAATCTGTGTCTGCCAGAATCACAACTAGCTCATTGCTACCGTTGACCTTATGCAGCACTAAAGTTGGTTCCTAAGGGGACCCCTGCCCTCTCTATGCGTTATCAGCCGCCCCCTTTGAAAACCCTTTCCCTGATGGACTTGCTCAAGGTCATGCAGCAAGTCAGTGACAGCTGAAATTCCTAGCTCTACCTGTTAAATACTGCTGAGGCCTTGTCTGCACATGACAAACTTATCCTGCCATAGTTCTTAGGGTATGTCTACACCCAGCCGCTAGTTCGGCGGCTGGGAATCGAAGTTCTGGGTTCGACTTATCGCGTCTTGTCTGGACGCGATAAGTCGAACCAGGAAGTGATCGCCGTCGACTGCGGTACTCCAGCTAGACGAGAGGAGTACCGCGGAGTCGACGGGGGAGCCTGCCTGCCGCGTGTGGACCGAGGTAAGTTCGAACTAAGGTACTTCGACTTCAGCTACGTTATTCACGTAGCTGAAGTTGCGTACCTTAGTCCGAATTGGGGGGTAAGTGTAGACCAGGCCTAAGTGGTAAAAAAAAATTACACCACTGTAGCTATACCAGTATGAGCCTTGGCGTAGATGCACTTACACCGGGTATGCTGTTGCCAGTATAGCTTCTATCTCTCGGGAAATGTTATAAACTATGCCAGCATAAGCACTTTTACACCAGTATAAACTGTATCTGCACTCTCAGGGGTTGGGGTACACCTTTACCACTATATTTATGTCAGCACACTTTTTTGGTGCAGACAAGGCCCGGAAACTGTGAAAGAGGGGAGAACCAGTGGAGTGGTCCCCCACTAGGGGCAGGAAGGGAAAAGTTAGGTTTTCTCTGCTTTGAATGTTCTTGTCATGTTGCTGAAAAGACCCTAAGCCAGCTCTTGGTTTTTAGCTGTCCCTAGAAGAGGTCAGGCAAGTTCACCTGCCCACCTATCGTATTTACTTGGTTCAGTAAAAAACAAGTCCCTGTAATTTGGAAGGATTATGATGATTTTGCCCAATGCCGAACTCTTGACAAATGTAGAAGAAGAGAGAATCCCTGTCCCAAAGACTGCAATCTAAATATACAAGACAGACCGAGTAGGGGAAAGGGCTGCACTGTCCAGGCAAAGTGAGGTGTGCAGATGGCATTTAACCGTGATGTGTGTGTTTGTCTCTCATGGGGGATTTGATTGGGAAGGGTTTAGCTAAATAGAAAGAAGAAGGTGGGGAGAGGAGGTTGAGCTAACAACCAATCAGCACCAAAGAGCATGTTCCGAGTGAAAATGCAGCAAGCAGGCTGTCATCAGTGTATCCTGCTTCAAGTGCTTCTGGAGTTGCTGTGCCAGCTGCTCTCTCTGGCTGACTCCTCCCTGCAGTTTGTCCCCTGAACCGCAGCGGTGGGGGTGGGGCAATCTGTGTGGTCCTAGTGGCCCTATTTTAGCAGAGCTCAGGGCTTGAGGCCCGTGGGTGATCGATGCCATTCCAAGCAGCAGGCTCTGCTGTAGTCTGGGCAAAGGACGATCTGTGAGAATGTTTTAAAGCAAAACCATGCAGGAGGTGAGTTCCCAAGTGTCATGTGGGACACATGGGGTGAGCTGGGAAGTGCCTTGTCAATCAACAGTGGCTCTTGGTGAGCGTGTCTAAAGAGGACGGTACTGTTTTGGCAGGCCAAGGGCTACAACCCAAGAGCTCAAGGGCTAGAGGTAGAAAGCAAGGCCAAACAAAGGGGGTTTCAGGACTCTGACAGAGATGTTAAGAGCCCTTCCTAGCAAAAGGAACACCACAAAAAAGTGTTGATCTGCTCAGAGCCTGGCTCCGTCACTCTTCAGAATAAGACTGTTCCTCAGGGCAATGGGGACTCATGCCAACAAAGTTCATGTGCTCTGGAGAAGGAAGATCTGCACAGGAAAAGTGCTCACCTCATGCTGTAAATGCGAACTCTGTGGAACAGAGGGTAACCAGAGATCAAGTACAGACAGGTAAATCACTCTTCTCTGTGCTTGTGAGCATGGTTGGGAGGGTTGTGGGCAGGTGTGTGCCCCTCTTGCCTGCAATCATAGGCTGGTGGAGTTTGTGCTCGTCTTCCCAACCATGGGGGTTGGGGTGCTGGGGGACTGTTGACATGACTGGTGAGGTGCGTGCCACACAAGCACAGTGGGTTTTTGATGTGAGTTTAGCATAGGTGATGTGGGTGGCAGGGGGAATCCTTTGATAAGGAGCCATGGCACTTGAAATACACATGCAAGTGCAGTTTCTAAAGGGTCACTTGAGAGTATCCCTCTGTCTGCTCTCAGCTGAGGACTCATATTAAGGTGCCTGTTGAAATGTAGTACTGTAATGGGGCAGACTCACCACAGCAGCACCTTCTGCTGGTTGGTTTGGGAATTAGCTCTTCCAGCAGTGTGTCTTTGCTAGTGGTGTCTCGCCCACCGTTACTCCCTTGGTCTCCCCTGTCCTCACAGTCGGACCCACGTCACTCCTGGACCGCGGCATCCGCTTCTGGACACTGCCCTCCAGCTGCGCCCGCTCTGCACCCCCCCTTCCGGGGGACCGGCAGCTTCTGGTTCTATCACTCGCCTCAGTGGCTCACTGCAGTCCTCAGTCTAGCCCCTTCCCCCAAGGGCAAACTGCAGCCTGGCTTAGCCACTCATCACTGGCAAGTGGGGGGGAAAGAAGAAGGGGCCCAGGCCCGCACACTACTCTGGGCCCCGACCCAGGGACCGTCTAGCGGCAGCCACTTACTGCCCTCCTCCAACTCTCCTCTACTGCCTGCTTCCCCTGGGCCATTTCCCCATCGCCCCAGCACCTTCTCTGCCCCTTTGTGTCAGGGCCCCAGTCTGGCAGTCGTCAGCCCTGAGCTCCCCCAGCCTCTGCTGACCCTGCCCAGCTCTGCTCTGTCTTAGGCCTGGTCCACACTAACCCCCCACTTCGGACTAAGGTACGCAACTTCAGCTACGTTAATAACGTAGCTGAATTCGAAGTATCTTAGTCCGAACTTACCGCGGGTCCAGACGCTGCAGGCAGGCTCCCCCGTCGATGCCGCGTACTCCTCTCGCTGAGCTGGAGTACCGGCGTCGACGGCGAGCACTTCCGGGATCGATTTATCGCGTCTAGACAAGACGCGATAAATCGATCCCAGAAGATCGATCGCTTACATCCGGACCAGGAAGTAAGTATAGACGTACCCTTAGGTGCTTCTCTAAGAGCCAGTTCTTCTCCCTTTGCCCTCCAGGGAGAGACTCAGCTCCTCTCTGCCCTGCAGCCTTCTTATAGGGCGCAGCCTGGCCCTGATAGGTTGCTTTCAAGCCTCCACTTGATTGGCTTCCAATAAGCCCTTCCATGATTGGCTGGGGCTCTGCGCAGCGCCTCTGGCTTGCTCCAACTCCTTCCATGCCAGAGTGCAAGTACAAGTACAGGGTATCCACAGCAGATACCCGGAGGTAACCGCTGCATACTCCTAGTGTTTGGATGCACCCACGCTTTTAAAAAGCAGTGCCTTTGGGAGCCTCAGGGATGGCACTGAATGTTCAAAGCTGAGGATGAGACCATGCCGTTCCCAGCTCATTCCTTTCCACAACTACTTGTAGATGTAAGGACCGTCACCCTGTCTAGAATCTTGGTTTAGTTTTTCACCAGACTTCTAGCTGCTTAATGACTCTGAATTGTGGATTTTGACTGGAGCCTTTATGCAATACGTTTATCAAGCTGGACAAGCTTCAGCTTGGTTCTGGGGCATTGTCAGATTTGGACCTCAAAAAGACTGTTTCATGCTTCTGTCTTCCTGGAATTAGTTCTAGATGTGTGTGCCTTAAGGAATGATGTGCTGTGGACACATGTTCAGTGTGCTTTACCTTTTCAAGCCTCAGGTTTACTGGCACTCTTAGCTCCTGTGAGTGCTGATGGACAGTGTCTGCAATGCTCAACCTCAACAGGTTATGGAGTAAGGCACTCAGAATTTATCTAGACTTTGTGTAGCTTTTAGAGACCAGTTTAAAAGGAATGCTGCTTCCATGTAATTCTATCAAAATAGGTTAGTTTAGACCAGTGGTCTCAAACCTTTTTACACCCAAGATCACTTTTTGAATTGAAGTGCAACAGGATCTACCCTGCCCCTACCCCGAGGCCCCGCCCTGCTCACTCCACCCCCCCCATCGCTTGTTCTCCCCCACCCTCGCTCACTTTCACCAGGCTGGGACAAGGGGTTGGGGTTCAGGAAGGGGGCGCAGGCTCTGGTCTGGGGCCAAGGGGTTCGGAGTGTGGGAGGGGGCTCTGGGTTGAGCCTGGGGCAGGGGTTTGGGGTGCAGGAGGGGTCGAGGTGTGCAAGCTCTGGGAGGGAGTTTGGGTGCAGGAAGGGGCTTTGGGCTGGGGTAGTGTGTTGGGATGCAGGAGGGGATATGGGTTGCTGGCTCTGGGAGGGGGCTTAGGGCTGGGGTGGGGGTTGGGGTGCAGGAGGGGGTATGGGGTGCTGGCTCCAGGAAGGGGCTCAGGGCAGGGGATTTGGGTGTGGGCTCCCGCTGGGCTGCACTTACCTTTGGCGGTTCCTGGTTGGTGGTGCAGTGGGGCTGCTGCTAAGACAGGTTCCCTGCTTTCCCCAGCCCCATGCGGCTCGCAAAAGGGGCCAACACATCCCTGCACCCCGTGCACTGCTCCTGCCTGCAAGCACCGCCCCCGCAGCTCCCATTGGCCACAGTTCCCCATTCCCCGCCAATGGGAGCTGTGGGGGCGGTGCTTGCAGGCAGGAGCTGCGCATGGAGTCCCTCAAGGGCATGCTGGCTGCTTCTGGGGGTGGCGTGGAGATCGTGATCAACTGGTTGGTGACCACTGGCTTAGACAATGAAATGTGTTACTTCCTGAGAGTCTGAGGGCTCACTCTGATGGGCTAACACAGCATTGCCTGCCTGCCTTGTAACGTTTCTGTCCTAGAAATCTGCAGAGCTGCTATCTGAAGTTAGTCACAAATGTACATGGCGCTGTGATTTTGACTTGGTATCTAGAGCAAGTGTTCACTTTGGGAGGGCAGTTCTGCAACCTTTGTTTAGTTCAAATTGCGTATTTGCTTTTCTTTGTGGGGTTGTACTGCTGACTAGGCTCTGAGCACATGCAGAGGCCACGTCAAAGAAGAGAGGTTACTTTACCGGTACCTGCTTCTTACAGTAGTATTGTCTCTGTATACTCTCAACCCACCCGCTCATTTGAAATCCGACAAAGTGGGCATTCACCCACGAAAGCTTATGCTCCAATACATCTGTTAGTCTTAAAGGTGCCCAGGACTCTCTGTTGCTTTTTACAGATCCAGACCAACACGGCTACCCCTCTGATATTTGAAATCCAGATACAGAATGTCTTCTGTGTAGGGCATGGTTAGGCTGTTGGCAAGCTGGGCTAAGTGTTTCTTTTGCCCTGCTAGTGTGATTTCTGGTTCCCTGGGTTGAGCTTCACTTATTTGTTTTTCATCCTGGTTATCTGTGTTATCTGTGTGATGATGATGATCAGCATATTGGTGTTACTGAAACTGTCTCCATATGCATGTTGACAAAGAGGGAGGGGACAGGATTAATTCTGATGGGATTCTTCAGGAGTACTCCTGGAGCAGTTGCCTATCACCTGCAATCTGTTACAAGGAGTGATTAAAATTCAGTTTGGTGCTGTACTGTTCGTTCCCATTGTATTTTGAATGTAGGTCACCAGCACATCCTGGTCAAAGGTGTTGAACGTCACTGACAGGTTGAGCAGTATGATCATTGAGGTCACCAATCCATTTGTACTACTAGAGCCATCTCTGTGCTGTGCCTGGCCTGAGTACTGATGTACGAATTGTCCAGCATGTTAACAAGCAGAGGTGGGGTTCTGTTGGACCTGGTTGTCAACACGTTTGGTGTATTTGCCTGGGAATCGGATCAGAAACTGGTTGGTAGTTGCAAACTCATTAGCATTCACAGTGTGTTTTCTGTTTTGTTCATGTCCCTCCTTTCTTTGCATCCCTCCGCTGGCTCCCTCTTCTCTATCACGTCATACATAAGCTGCTTTTTTTTCACTTTCAAGGCCCTTTGTGGCCTATTCTGACCCTTCCTGGTATCTCTCTCACTATCCACAGGTCGACTCCCACCTCCAGTCAGCCCATGGTGCCAGCCTCCATCACTCACGTTACATTTTCCAACAAGCCCCTTTGTGCTTTGTCCTGTTCTGCCCCTCACACCTGAGAGGAGCATCTGGTAAACACCTGCAAAGCCATTTCATTGTTCTTCTTCAAAGCCCTCCTTTAAAACTCTCATTTGCCAGGATGCCTGCAAAAAAACACTTGACAATGGCTTGGCTGCTGGTGTGCTGAGACCACAGCCTATCATGCTGACCAGCATTGTTTTGTTTTACTCCTTTGTTGCCTGTATTTAGCTGTTGTCTCTTGTCTGTCTTAGACAGTCCCTGCCCCAAAGATCTTACAGTCGTTTTGTTCTCTTTGTATCGTGCTTAGCACAACGGGGTCCAGGACTAGGGCTTTTGAGCACTATGATAATACGAATAATGAAGAATAATCTTCAAATCAACTTTGCTAAACTTGTTCAAGGGTTAGGTAGGTTGTTCTCTTTTGAAGGAGATATGAATGGTTTTGCTTAGCTGAGGACCCGTGAACAACCATAATGGGTCATGGTTTGAGGTGCAGGGACAGGTCCAGATGTCCCTTGGAGCTTTTAGTGCTTTGCTTGTTTGGTCGAACCTCTGATGAAAAGTGGAATGATATTTGATATGTTCTACAACAATATCTTTCATTCCTGAGAGACTGTCTCTTATTCAGTTGATATTTTTAATAGAGTAGTCAGAGGCTTTGGTGTAGTCAGGGTTTATCATTCAATTGACTACTTGGAAAAAGTCCAGCTGACCGTGATTTGGCAGAGTTAGCTGTGGAGAAGAAAGAGGCTCTTTGTTTTCTTCTTAACTGTGGCATATTCCTGTAAGAAATCCTTGTGATGGTGTTACGGAAGGAAGCTGGAGTGGGGTTTGTGTCACCAACATTTCAGCCTTTGTTCGCTCAGAGGAAGCGAACCGAGTGAACACAAGTTGACTATGTGGATGGTTTGGGAAGGGGTTCTTTGGACCAAGGTGTCAATGGTTGTGGCCACTAGATGGCTGAAATGCTCCACCAAATTACACCATTTAACTCCTTTTTATCTTTCCTTAGAATTCAGGCTCCTCATCATCTGTTGTTGTTTTTTAAAATGTCTCTTTTGGCATTCCAGCACCTAGAACTGTATGTAGTATTCCAGGAGTGGCCACCAGCACTGTACCAAAGGAGATATTACCTGCCTGCTCTGTGACATGCCACAAAATTTCACTGGCCTTTTTTCTGACTTCTGCATTATGAATGTGTCCAAATTGCGGTCTTCCATCACCCCTCATCTCACTCACATCTCACTTTTCTAGATGAGTATTAGCTTTACCTACCCCACATTCACCTGTAAAAGTGAATGTGCTGTTTAGAGCAAAGTCTTAGGGCTGGTCTTCACTACCCGCCCGGATCAGCAGGTAGAAATCGATCTCTTGGGGATCGATTTATCGTGTCTCATCGGGACGCAATAATCGATCACTGAATTGACGCGCGTACTCCACCAGCCCAGGTAGGAGTAAGCGCCGTCGACGGGGGAGCTGCGGCGGTCGATTTGCCGTCGTCCTCACAGCGGGTAAGTCGGATCAGATACGTCGAATTCAGCTACGCTATTCCCGTAGCTGAATTTGCCTATCTGAAATCGATCTCCTTCCCCACCCCCCCGTAGTGTAGACGTCGCCTCTGTGCTCTGAGCCAATGGATTTGTAGACCTCATTTGGAGGACCAGGGCTCTAACTCTGCTGGATCAAGAGTTCTCTCCTGCTTGGGTTGTGTTCAGCACCCAGATCACAGGCAGGTGAAGTAGCCCGAGTTCGAGACTTTCAAGCTGCTTTTCATAGGCAGATCTGAGGTGTGACTGGCAGTTGCTGCAAAAGTGTTCTAGCCTAATAGGCCTTTTCTACTACAGTAGTTTCATTAAAATCTCATACAGCTTCACAGGCGGCAGTGCTGGCTAGTGTAGACTGGGGATATTATAACCACCGTGTCATTTAGACCTGCTTGGAGTAGGTCAGGCAACATAGTAGTGAAAGAGTGTAGAGCAGGGGTAGGTAACCTATGGCACGGGCGCTGAAGGCGGCACACGAGCTGATTTTCAGTGGCACTCACACTGCCCGGGTCCTGGCCACTGGACGGGGGGCTCTGCATTTTAATTTAATTTTAAATGAAGTTTTCTAAACATTTTAAAAACCTTATTTACTTTACATACAATAGTTTAGTTATATATTATAGACTTATAGAAAGAGACCTTCTAAAAACGTTAAAATGTATTACTGGCACGCGAAACCTTAAATTAGAGTGAATAAATGAAGACTCGGCACACCACCTCTGAAAGGTTGCCGACCCCTGGTGTAGAGAAAGCACAGGTATCACTTACACCATTGGTAGCATGGGCAGAGCGACGGTGGTACAGAAAAAGCTTACAGATTTTCCCAGTGTAGAGTCAACCCTAAAGCATATCTTTTACCAAGTGCCAAAGCACTGGCAAGGGAGTAGAAATTAGCTCCTTTCAGTGGAACTGTGGGGACTTACTGGCAGGTTTCTGGAGCAGTGTTAGTACAGTATTTCCCTGGCATTACAAAGGGATCAATGCTTAATGCCAGAATCTAAACATGATGCCCCAGTGTAATTGGTACCAAATACAAACCTTATTGCAACTGTTCATAAGATATCCTAAAGGTAACACTAATATTATAATAGAACTGGAACAAAACTGAGGTCACCACTCCGCACACTGGAAAATGCGCTAGGAGTAGCCATGGTGTGACGACAGCGGGATGCTGGTATCATTGACTGGCACTTCATCAGAGCAATTTAATCTGTCTTCTCCACTGACCACATCTTCAGTAAACAGTTGTGGTCAGTCTTTTCCTGTGTGTGTGGCTGCATGGGTACCAGAGCCCTGGAAGGAGCCACACAACAGGCATCTGATCGGGCAAGCCCCTCTTCTTGGTGCCATAGTGACCTGTATTGACACAGATAATGTTAGTCTGACCGTTCTTTTTCTGTTAGTTATGATGCCTCTAGAATTCATACGTGTTCGAGAGATTCAGTCCTGGAAAGCTGAGACGGCAGATATTTTGAGAAATTTGAGCAGGCGGACAGCCAGCTCCTAATGTAGTTGGCAACCCAGATTACACGTACTCAGGTGCTGCAAAGATTGGAAGAGAGCTGATGGCCTGAGGCTACCACAGGAGTGGGCAGGGTGCCACTGCCTTTAAGTACTTTCCGGTTCTTGTCTGTCTGAGTGCAACAGCTCAGGCTTTCCAGTTCCACAGGCTGCCAGCTCTGCACCAGAGCATCTCCATAGGCAGGTTGCGTGGGAGCCGCCTCCTCAAACTGCAGGCTGTTTCCATTCTGCTAGTGGCAAGAGTGCAGGTGCATTAAACCTGAGACTGCAACCTCCAGGGCAGGTGGTGATCAGGATTGTTGGTAAAGCAAAGCAACTTTTTGCCCCTTTTCCTATCGCTGTTGCTTTTCAGGTTTGTCTTTATCTGCCAATTTCTGAGGAGTGCAATTACAACTGATCGATTGAGTTTGGAAAAGGAAGTGCAACTTAATGATCAGAGGCTGAAATGTTCAGAGCTTCTGCTCTCTCTGGGTAGGTCCAACAAAAGAAACTCGACCAGCCGTCTGCTTATCTTAGGCTACGTCTACACTATGAATCTGGGGGAGTGATTTCCCCTGCTTAAGTATGCATACTCGTGGTAGCATAAGAAGCAGTGTAGCTGTGGGAGCATGGGTAGTGGCAGCAAAGGCAAGGCTGATATGCTGAGTACAAACCTGATCTGCAGGCTTGCAACTCTTCCCGTGCTCCCCAGGCTGAGGCTGTGGGATAGGAACTGGAGGGATTCACGGTCTGAAAGTATTAGCTGGAACTGTAAAGATTAGTTACTCTATGTACAGAATATTTCTTACAAACAGTATCATAAAATGCTTTCATGAAAGAGATTTTACAGAAGAAAATAATTTTTTCAGGTTTTTTTACATTATTATTATTATTATTATTATTATTAAGGGGCTAGAGGGACTAGCAGGTAATTTAGCACCCAGGTTTTGTGCACTGGTCGGGTTTTTTTCAGATCCCTAAATTAATTCTCTGTCATAGCTGTCTTTAAGTTCTAACAGAGAGCAGTTGAATTGTGACTATTCCCTGCAGCGTCTGCAGCTCAAACATTCAGCATTGTGCTAGAATGAGACCCAAAAGTGAAACTGGCTAGTCTGTTTTCAATGTTTTAGCTGAATGAAATGCAAAAGTAAACCAACAAAAATCAAGACAAGTAAAATTAGTTGAGATTTTTAACTTTTCCAGTTGTGATTACCTAAGGCAGAAGTTCTATGGAGAGCAGGCTGGTCATATGGTACTGGCTTTCATCTTCCTCTTCGTTCCACCTACCATATTGCATTAAAATACAGCTAAAAATGCACTCTACTTTTTCATGCCCACAATTGCTATCATTGCTGCAGGGGTATTTTCAGGATTACAAATGGAAAGGAAGGTGAGAACTGGAATCATAACTGGTAGGGCAGTCATTCATGGGACAATCTGTATTAAAATATGGGCCACATTATGAAATGGCTTTGACCCCCTGCTCTAAGGTGGTAAAGGTGAGGAAAGGCAGTAGTTGTCTTTTACCTGACAGTGTTCCTTTTAAGAGCTAGAGGCATGAGAGATTGAATTGAGATCTGAAGAGAGAGAGTATTGATACTTGTCAAGATCCAGGATGGCTGGTCCAGGTGACCGGAGTTTCAGAGAAACCCCCTGATGATGCAAGAGCTAAGAAACAAATCTCCTGTTTTACTGAACCTGCTGTCTCTGGTTGGACTGATTCAGAGATCTGAATGCTGGTTTTATGTCCCCCTAGGAGCTGAGAGGTCAAATATAGGCTAACTGGGATCCAGTTGACTCTTTCTGTAGTTTGGCTGGTGGTTTCGTGGAAAAGGAAGGACCTGAAGGAAGATAGAGATTAAGGGAAAGGAAATTCCCTCTCTAAGAATGATCAGAATGGTCTGAAAAGGCCACAGGTTCATATTTCAAGAGAAAACCCTACAAGTGTAAACTGATGTCCTGACCTGAGAACAGAACACAGATGCAGTCAGCATTGGCTTTCTTCTGGGGTAGGGCTTCTGACTAGAAATCAAAGAAAGTTAACTGGAGGTCATGGAGCCTGAGCTTCCCACAGGCATTGTCCCAAGCAGCCACTTCATTAGTTTCCCCAGAGCATATGAGCAGGGGATGAAGGAGGCTTAGCTGAGAGAGAGGGAATTACAATTTTGTTAAGTCACTGAACTGGTACGTGGAAGACTTGGTTTAATTCCTAGCCCTCCCATAGGCTTCCTATGTGAGCTTGGGCAAGTCACTTAATCTCTCTCTGCCTCAGTCCCCTGTTTGTACAATGAGTAGAAAACTTCCCTACTTCATGAGGATGGTGCTAATGTAAGTACCTAAGTAACTAGGCTAACCCAGTGAGTCACTCTTCATCTCAGACCCACTTTGTTGGGCGGTGAGAGACCCCACAGTCCTGTGCCACTTACTCAATATATGATGAGGCAGAATAGGAAAAGCCCGCAGAAGGGATTTCTAGTGCGACTGAATAGGAGAATACAGGTTTCCCTATCGGAAGAGTTCACATATTTTGGGAATGGATTCCTAGCAATGAGATGTTCTTTTACAGTCTCTTATTTACAAATTACAGTCCAAAAGGCTACCACGCCCCAGACGCAGCAGTTCCTACCAGTGATCCACAGAGCAGTTAGTGGTAGTTCAAGATAGCTGACCACATGGTGGTGGCTTTCCTCCTCGTTTCTGATACGCTGTATTGAGGACAACTACATACAGAACCTTACTGATGTTACTTTCCACATAAGCAATTGCTGTATTTGCCACAGCAGGAGGTGGCCCATGTGACATCTCTTTAAAATATGTTCCACATTTTGAAAATTTGACACTCACACTCTCTCTCTCTGTTTTGGCAAGGAGCCAGGATTCTAGTTTAATTTCCAACTCTGCCACTTACCATGTGGCCTTCCACAAAATGGGAGGCGTACTTCCAAGAGTCTGATGAAGTTTTTTTCTTAACATGAGAGCACTGTTCAGTATTTGAAGAAAAGCTTGTATTAGTTTCAGTTTTGTGATCATTTCTTTCAGGGAACATTTGTAAACACAAAAAGTTAACTCTCTCCCTTAATTGCGAACTAGAAATCAGTCCTTGGGGCAGAGTTGCTTTCTGGGCATGAGGAATTTGGTGTTTGGACTGAGGCTCCTGAAAGAGGATTTCCTGCATGCTGTTTGGCTCTCTTTGTTAAGGATCGGTGTACATAGTGTAAATAAAAAAAGTTACACAAACTAAATACCCATTCTCCATATCACGGACTTCTGTTCCAGCGGAAACTGGCTTGCAAGCTCTGCCATTTGCTGTTGTTCATCAGAGGGGAACAATATTAACCCAGGGTTTTAAAAAGATAACCCTCCCATTTGCCAGTGACACGTGGAAACTTCCAGCTGTCTAATGAGCGAATGCAGACTGCTTCCCACCTTCCCTTCAGAGCTACTGATCCCAGTGGGTCTTGCTGAAGCAGAGCAGTGCTTTTCTGGCTTGTGGTACACAGGAGATCAGGCTAGAAGATTTAATGGTCCCTTCTGGCCTGAGACTCTCAGGATAGTTAGGCTCTGAAACAGGCTGCCAAGGAAGGGTGTAGAATCCCCATCACTGGAGGCTTTTAAAGAACAGGCTGAACAAACATCCATCAAGGAATGGGTTTATTTGGTTCTGCCTCGGTGCAGGGGGCTGGATTTGATGCCCTCTTGAGGTTCCTTCCGCCCCTGCATTTCTGTGATTTTTTTTTTTTTTATTTATTTATTTTTTTTTAATGTGGCATATGAAACCTGAGCCTAACTGCAGGGCAGCTTTCTCAAAGAGGTGAGGCATGGGGCTTCCAAGAGATAAAAGCCATCTAGGATGAGATTCCTGGACAGCAAGGAGGCTGGAAAGAAGTGTTGTGGTTCAGAGGGTTAGTGGAGAGACCCTGCCCAGTCACTGTGTGCAAAACTCTGATCATGCTGCCGTTTGAATTGAGTGCATTGTAAATACAAGTTATACTACTAACGTCCAGACAGAGGGATTACTGTAGCTGTCATGCTGTCTCCCTAATGCAGTTTCTCAGCCTGAGGGTCATGTCCCAAAATTGGTTCACCGGAATGCACCAAAAGGTCATGGGCTGGCTGGGCTCAGCTTTCCACTCTGGGTGTTGTGACCTGTGCATAGGGTCCCAGCACTGCTCAAATTTGGCCCAGCCACCCCTCTGTCACGATGACCAGGGCTAAATTTGAGTGAGTGGCTCCCTGCCTCCATGTTGTTGGCAAAATATTTCCACCCACAACCTCTCCTCTCACTCTCACTGAAAGGTGCCCAAACAATCTGTTCTGGAGAAGGGAATGGCCTTCACCACCACATGCCAGCTCCTTCATTCCTGAGCAGTGCCATTCAAATCTCATGCCTAGGGGACTCAAAGAGGGATAGTTTGATTTGTTGGGTGACTGGTGTGGTGATGTGTCTAGCCTACAAGTTGTGACGCACCAAACTACCTGACGTGGTCCTCTGGGATTTTTGGCCTCTATACACACAAACTTCCTCTGCCTTCAGAGCACAATTTCGGACAATCTAGCTGGGTTAGTTCAAGCCTCTGTGCAGACTGAGAGCAGTGCACAGCAAGTGGCCCAACAGGCTGGTAGGAAACCACTGAAAAAGGAAATGAGTCCTCCCTGATTCTCCCACTTGTGCTAAATGAAGTTTCAGGTCTGCAAAAGCCATTGCTCCAGGCTATTATATGAACCTAAGAGGGCCATGTTCCTGTTACTAATGGTAACCTGTCGGACCTTTCTTGTTGCTTCCAGTGATGTTCATCATGATCAGTGTCGGCATATTGTCATTCCATAGTCTCCCAGGGCCCTTCCATAACATGCTCATATGCTTGGCAATTGGGAGTGAAGATCTGCTGGGTCGTCACTTGGGAAAGAGCTCAGAATTTCTATAGAGAACAGTCGAGCTCTCTGACTAAAGAGCTGGACGGCTTGTCCTTGCTCATACTCTGAAAGGCCTCTCTCACCACAGGACATCTCTGGACGATGGCCGCTTCACTTGTGTACCAACCAAATAAGTGACCCTTAGTGGCTCAAAGTTCTTAAAGAAGACCTGAGTGAGTTCCAGAACTCATTTTATTTTTAATAGAGTTGCTTAGAGAGAGCTTTTTGTGGTAGTAAAATCTCAATAGCTGCTATTAACCACCTTATGAGAACTAAACTGACTTTGTCCCTGGAAGGTGTTGGTCTCTGGCTTTCTCTGGTAACATTGGAAGGCTTCATCTAGTGGGGCGTGGCACACTTGCCACTGAGGAAGATAAAGACTAGTTTCAGTTGATCACTCTTGAAGAGGCTTTGATAAATGAGATTGTATATCGCTCTTTGCTGCTCTCCTTTTCATCTAGCATTTTGTGTCTCTGCGTTTGGGATGATCATTGCCCTTGTTCAATCTCTCTTGGCATTTTGGACCTCCAGAGGGCAAGGAAGAGACAATCTATGGAAGTGGATTTGACTTTGGTCTCTGATGTTTTGGTTCATCTTCAGCCGATGGATTGAGGATTTTTTGTCTCACAATTCTGCAGGCCTTTATCTTTCTTCGTGTGTATCCATCAGACTTGACAAAGCCCTGGCTGGGATGATTTAGTTGGGGATTGGTCCTGCTTTGGGCAGGGGGTTGGACTAGATGACCTCCTGAGGTCCCTTCCATCCCTGATATTCTATTCTATGATTCATCTCTCTTACATGAATGTGCATTTTAGTTCAGTTGTTGACCAGGGTTCATAAGACCTTGCTTCCAGACTGTGAATAGTTGCTCCCAGTCAGCAACTGCTGTTTCTCATAACAAGGTGGAACAATCTCTTTTTATCTGAGATCTTGCTTATTTGTCTTCCCTGGGAACTCTTTCAAGATAAAGGACTTATATTTCTTCTACACTGGTATTTTGTGTTTAATTCAATTAGTCAAATGACTCTCTGCTAACAAGTTTTATGCATACTGTGTGACAAAAATTTGTTCAGCTGGCTGTCCTGAATTTGGTCTACATATTAGTAGAGTCCACGTTTGGTACCAAACTGCATGGTACAGAATTCACAGGCCCATGCTCCTTCTGGAACCTGGAGTATCAACTTACTTCATTTAAGGATGTGACTTTGGATGCAGTGAGTTATGTATTTCAACTGGGAACACTTGTATTCCACATCCCTTCCATCATATATATGTTTGATATATACAATGAGGGCTGATGGTGTCTCCCCTTCCCCCCCAAACACACTGGGCACACTTGGTTTGAATCTCCAGCTGCACAGTCCGTTTTCCTTCTGTGCTTTCTCCTGACCTTCCACAGCTATCACTGCCCCTGGGCTGGGGTTGGTTATTAAAGTTGCTGTCTGCTACAGACCACAAAATCACACTAGTGAGCAGGATGACCAACTCTTTACGAATCACTCTGCAATGTGTAGGAAAAATTGCTGCATGATTATGTGGGAATTCAATTTGAGTGACACATGCTGGAGGTATCATGCTGCCATTGCTAAAACATCCTTGGTATGTCTAAATATTATAGATGACAGTTTCCCAACTCAAAGTGTTGCAGCCAACATGAGCGAAGTCTTTATTACACCTTGTCCTAACAGATAAGGAGGAACTGATCACAGAACTAAAAATTAATGGTAGCTTAGGCACAAATGATCATGTGTAAAAGTATAAGTATCAGTATAATAAGCAGACAAAGAATTTGAACAACTATCTAAGGGGACACAAACTGCCAACATTTTAAAAGTACATTAGAAACAGGAAGCTTGACAAACAATCAGTGGGGGCCATTGGCCGTTCGAGGTGCTAAAGGAGCATTCAAGGAAGACAAGGCCATTGCAGAAAAGCTAAATGAATTCTTTGCATCAGTCTTTACTGCAGAAGCTAGGGGGAGATCCCAAACCTAAGCCATTCTTTTTAGGTGATGGATCTGAGGAACTGTCCCAGATTGAAGTGTTAGTAGAGGAGCTTTTGGAACAAATTAATAAATTAAACAGTAATAAGTCACCAGGACCAGGTGGTATTCACCCAAGAGTTCTGAAGAAACTCAAATATGAAATTACAGAGGTGCTAACTGTGGTATGTAACCCATCACTTAAATCAACATCTATACAAGATACCTGGTGGATAGCTAATATGGTGCTGTTTTTTTTTTTTTTTAAATAAATAAAAAGGCTCCAGAGGCGATCCTGGCAATTACAGGCTGTTAAGCCTAACTTCAGTACAGGCAAATTGGTTGAAACTATGGTAGAAAATAGAATGATCAGACACCTAGATGAACACAATGTGCTGGGGAAGAGTCAGAATGGCTTTTGTAAAGGGATATCATGACTCATCAATCTATTAGAAATCTTTTGAGGCATCAACACGGGGACAAGGGTGATCCAGTGGATATAGTGTACTTGGACTTTCAGAAAGCCTATGACGAGGTCTTTCACCAAAGGCTCTTAAGCAAAGTAGGCAGTCATGAGATAAGAGAGAAGGTCCTCTCATGGATTAGTAACTGGTTAAAAGATAGGAGGCAAAGGGTAGGGATAAATGGTAAATATTCATGCTGGAGAGAGGTAAATAGCAGGGTCCCCCAAGGATCTGTACTGGGACCAGTGCTATTCAACATATTCGTAAATGATCTGGACAGAGGGGTAAAGAGTGAGGTGACAAAGTTTACAGAGGATACAAAATGACTCAAGATAGTTAAGTTCAAAGCAGACTGCGAAGACTTACAAAGGGATCTCATAAAACTGGGTGACTGGCCGATGAGATTCAATGTTGATAGGTGAAAAGTAATGCATCTTGGAAAACATCCTAACTATATACAAATGCTGGGGTGGAAGTTAGCTGTTAACACTCAAGAAAGAGATCTTGGAGTCACTGTGGATAGTTCTCTGAAAACATCCACTCAATGTGCAACGGCAGTCAAAAACGGTAACAGATTGTTCGGAACCATTAGGAAAGGGATAGATAAGACAGAAGATATCATAATGCCACTATATAAATCCATGGTAGGCCCACATCCTGAATACTGTGTGTAATTATGGTGACCACATCTCGAAAAAGATATACAGTAATATAATTGGGAAAGGGCAACAAAAATGCTTAGGGGTATGGAACAGCTTCTGTATGAGGAGAGATTAAAAAGACTGGGACGATTCAGCTTGGAAAAGAGATGACTAAAGGGAATATTCTAGAGATCTATAAAACCATGACTGGTCTGGAGAAAGTGAATAAGGAAGTTTTATTTACCCCTTCACATAACACAAGAACCAGAGGTCACGCAATGAAATTAATAGGCAGCAGGTTGAAAACAAATATAAGGAAGTCTTTCTTCATACAATGCACAGTCAACCTGTGGAACTCCATTGCCGGGGATTTTGTGAAGGCCAAAAGTATAGCTGGGTTCAAAAAAGAATTAGCTAAGTTCATGGAAGATGGTCAGGGCTGTAACCCCATGCTTCGGGTATCCCTAAACCTCCAACTGCCAGAAATATCTGGCACTGGCCACTTGGCAGAGAGAGGCTACTGTACTAGCTGGATCATTGGTTTGACCCATTATGGACATTCTTTTGTCCTTGCAATCACATTTATAATGTGTAAGCAAAATAAAGTCCAGACCAATAATATATATATACTTGGTGCTTTAATAGGGCCAGTTTCTCAAAGCTGAAAACAATTCTGCCAGATTACCTGGGGTGAAGAATTTAATCAGAAATATGTAAATTGTAATTGGATCATATAAGAACACCTACTTAGATGCCCCTAAAGCCACAATTGAGGAAGAATGCCATATTGGTTAAAAAACTGACCTGGTTTAGAGGGGAAGTGAAGGCAGCTATAAAAGAATAGAAAAATAATATATAACAAATGGAAGAAAGGGGAAGTTGATAGTAATGAATATAAATCAGAAGTTAGCTGTGGAAAACTGATATGAGAAATCTATGACCAACAAATTTAAAGACAATATTAGGAACAAAAAAGAATTTTGACCATGATATTGGTTCGTTACTAGATAGAAATGATAGAATTATCAATAATACTACAGAAAAGGCAGAAGTAGTCAGTAAATCTCTGTTCTGTACTTGGGGCAGGGGGAACAGATTGTGTAGTCTTATCATGTGGTAATAGCTCTCTTGCCATTCCACTAATATCTCTGGCTGATGTTAAACAGAAGTTACTAAAGTCAGACCGTTTTAATCAGCAGGTCCAGATAACTTGCATCCAAGAGTTTTCAAAGAGCTGGATGAAGAGTTCGGTAGAGCATCAGTGTTGTTCTTTCAATAAGTTGAAGCACTAGGGCAGCTCCAGAAGAGTGGAAGAAAGTTAATGCTGTGCGAATTTTTAAAAAGGATAAATAGGATGACCCACGTAATTATAGGCCTGACAACTATACCTGGCAAGATAATGGAACATCTGATACAGAATTGGTTAATAAAGAATTAAAGAAGCATAATGTAATTAATGCTAATCAACATAGGTTTATGGAAAATAGATCCTATCAAACCAATTTGATATCTTTTTGATGAGGTTACGAGTTTGGTAGATAAAGGTAATAGTGTTGATGAGGTATATGTAGACTCCTGTAAGACATTTGACTTGGTACAACACAATATTTTGATTAGAAAAGTAGAGCAGTAAAAAATGAACATGGTATACATTAAATGGATTAAAAACTTGCTAACAGGTAGGTCCAACATAACTGTAAATGGGGAATCATCGAGTGGGTCCGTTTTCAGCGGGGTTCCTTGGAGATCCGTTCTCAACCCTATGCTATTTAACATTTTTATCCATGACCTGGAAGAAAACATACAGTCATCACTGATAAAGTTTTCAGATGACAGAAAATTTGGAGGAGGGGTAAATAATGAACAGGACAGATTGCTGATTCTGAACTGTCTGGATCTCTTGGTAAACTAGATGCAACCAAACAATGTGTTTTAATATGGCTAAATGTATACATCCAAGAATAAAGAATGTTGGCCATACTTACAGGATGGGGGATGCTATCCTGGAAAGCAGTGACTTTGAAAAAGATTTGAGTCCTGGTGAATAAACAGCTGAACATGAGCTCCTAGTGGTACACTGTGGCCTAAAGAGCTAATATGATCCTGGGATGCATAAACATGGGAGTCTTGAGTAGAGAGGTTGTTTTACCTCTGTATTTGGCACTGGCGTGCCTGTTGCTGGAACACTGTTTCCAATTCCGATGCCCATAACTCAAGAGAGATGTTGATGATAAATTGGAGAGGGTTCAGAGGAGAGCCACCAGAATGATTAAAGGATCAGAAAACCTGCCTTATAGTGATAGACTCAAAGAGCTCAATCTATTTAGTTTAACAAAGACAATTGGCAAAGGGGTGACTTGACTGTAAATATCTAAACGGGGAACAAATATTTAATAACGGGCTTTTCAGTCTATCAGAGAAAGATATAATATGATCCAGTGCCTGGAAGCTAGAAAACATCAGACTGGAAATAAGGCGTAAATGTGTGACAGTGAAGGTAATTAACCACTGGAGCAATTTACCAAGGGTTGCGGTGGATTCTCCATCACTGACAATTTTTAAATCAAGATTGGATGCTTCCTCTATAAGATCTGCTGTAGGGATTACTTGGAGGAAGTTCTGTGGCCTGTGTTGTATAGGAGGTCAGACTGGATGATTGGAGTGGTCATTTATGGCCATGCAATCTACCTGATGAACTGTAAGTGCTCTAGAGCTGGTAAAGATTCCATCTGTGTCATGGGCAGGCAGTTTGGAGTTTGTGTTTGTGAAGTAACCCCACTTTCTCGAAATGGAGTTGTAAAATAACCTTTAACTAATGATCATTAATTTAAAAGGAGAACAAGGGGTTCAGTATTGTCATGGTCGAGGACCTCACATACCCCCAAGGTAGTGCCATCATAATGGGTAGTTCTGTCGTGGTAGTTTGCCTGGACAGCTTTTGGCGCAAATAGCCCCATGTTTGTTTTTCCACCTTGTGGTGCTAATGGGCATCTGGCAAAACACCACAAAAGGGAGATTAGACTGTGCAGTTGAGCTCCTGTTAGCTGTTACATAAAGGAGACATTTGCCTTGGGAACCACGGGGGGGAAGGCGGGGTAAGCGGTTTCTGAACTGTAGTGCTCTAATCATACACAAGAGTTGTAGTTAAACTTGCTTTCTTGCTTAGCTCACTCATTTCTCTTCCCTGGCTGGCTTATCTGGGCATGGGTGCACAGGCATCAAGAAATAGGTTGGCTGTCTTTTCCTTCTGCTCAAAAGAGTTGTCTGTGTAAACCTTCTACCTGCTGGAGAGGAGTCCTGTGTTTCCAGATTTGGGAGCCAGCACTGTACCCCTTGGGGCTTTTGGAGCAAGTCCCAGCTTCAGCTTGTTCCAATCGTTTGCTCTCTCTCTCCCATGCACTTTCCTTGCCTGGAGCCAAAGCAAGAAGCCAAGAATTAACTATTTTTTGTGTTTCCCTTTTCCCCTTGTTGCATCAGAGTTTGATCAATAACTGGGTTGATTGGACACACAAACTTTTCACTTCCTTCCCTCTCCCTTCTGAAGATACATTACATTTCCAATATGTGTGGAGAGCTCAGTAAATATCTGAACACAGAGCAAGTGAGATGGACTGCTCCTGAAGTGAATCCTTGGATTCATACACTTTTTGGACTCCCCAAAGCTACCAGCATTAGAATTTGATGCAGTGGGGTCATCCAGTGATATTAATATTTAGCATAGCCTGTGCTCTTTTACCTACTAGAGCTGTCATTAAGTGTGTCCAGTATGTAATGGTGTCTAAGGTACAGCTAGCAGGCTTCCGTAACTAGAGGGGGCTGAGCTGTTTCTCTTGTAAAGTTCTATGCTAAAGTTCCCGAACTCGAGAAATGTGGTATTGCCATAGTGTGAGCTACACACCATAGGATCTGTTGTTTATGAGTCACGAACACGGGTGTCTTTAGGGATTTTGCAGATTTTGACTTTTCAAACTTGAGTTAACAAGCAAATTATTTACAGTTCAGAAACCCATGAATTAAGTTCAGGCCATCCCAGAGAATGTGAAAAAGGGGCTAGTCTTGGGAAAGAATCTGGAAAGGTGGCCTCTTGGTCACCTTGTGGTGTAGGACCGGGAGCACTTCTGGAGTAGCTCCTGGCAGCAGGAAGGGATACTGCAGATTGTGTTCTTGGACTTGAGGGGTTTGTAAATAACATGTTTCAGAAGAATGATATTTAGAATATATCTGAGCACTGGCTGAGTGGGGAGTGGTCTAGGGTTTGGCCAGACCCCAATTCTCATTTTTTGTCAGCTGAAAAAAGTTGGCGCTGCCATTGCTTGTTTCAAGTTTGAAGTCCGAATCTGAGGTTCAGACCTGGGGAGCGTGTCATATCGTGTGTAGGCACTGGGAATGTTGTTGGCCAGTCAAATAAATCCTTTCCTTTCTTGGAGTCCCTTTTGGCATCCTTCCTTCTTCAAGCTTGAGTGGTGGAAGCTGGGATGGTGCATGGCTTGACTTTTTGAAGGAGGCCAGGTCAACTTAATGGAGCTTACTGCCAATACTTACATAAGAACGGCCATACCGGGTCAGACCAAAGGTCCATCTAGCCCAGTATCCTGTCTTCCGACAGTGGCCAATGCCAGGTGCCCCAGAGGGAATGAACAGAACAGGGAATCAAGTGATCCACCCCCAGTCGTCCATTCCCAGCTTCTGGCAATAACAGGCTAGGGACACCATCCCTGCCCATCCTGGCTAATAGCCATTTTTGGACCTATCCTCCATGAGTTTATTAAGCTCTTTTTTGAACCCTGTTATATCCTTGGCCTTCACAACATCCTCTGGCAAGAAGTTCCACAGGTTGACTGCATTGTGTGAAAAAATACTTCCTTTTGTTTATTTTAAACCTGCTGTCTATTAATGTCATTTGGTGGCCCCTTTTTGTGTTATGAGAGAGTAAATAACACTTCTTTATTTACTTTCTCCACACCAGTCATGATTTTTATAGACCTCTATCATATCCTCCCCCCCTTAGTCATCTCTTTTCCAAGCGGAAAAGTCCCAGTCTTATTAATCTCTCCTCATACGGCAGCCGTTCCATATCCCTAATAATTTTTGTTGCCCTTTTCTGAACCTTTTCCAATTCCAATATATCTTTTTTGAGATGGTTTACCATATCTACACGCAGTATTCAATATGTGGATATACCTTGGATTTATATAGAGGCAATATGATATTTGTCTTATTATCTATCCCTTTCTTAATGATTCCCAACATTCTGTTCGCTTTTTTGACTGCCGCGGCACATTGACTGGATGATTTCAGAGAACTATCCACAATGACTCCAAGATCTTTCTTGAGTGGTAACAGCTAATTTAGACTCTATTATTTTATATGTATAGTTGGATTATGTTTTCCAATGTGCATTACTTGGCATTTATCAACATTGAATTTCATCTGACATTTTGTTTCCCAGTCACCCAGTTTTGTGAGATCCCTTTGTAGCTCTTCACAGTCTGCCTGGGACTTAACTATCTTGAGTAGTTTTGTATCATCTGCAAATTTTGCAACCTCACAGTTTACCCCTTTATCCAGATCGTTTATGAATATGTTGAATAGGACTGGTCCCAGTACAGACCCCTGGGGGACACCACTATTTACCTCTCTCCATTCTGAAAACTGACCATTTATTCCTAGGTGTTGTTTCCTATCTTTTAACCAGTTACTTACTTACTACTTTGGTGTCTTGAGGCAAGTCTTTAAGGGAATTTGAGTCATCACAGTAATTGCATTCTATGTTGGATCTTTCTCTCAGAACTTGTGCTTGGCTTTTTGAGCTCTTGGCCCAGTGAAATTGTGTAAGTGCGTCTTCTCCCTGAGTGGAAAGTGGACATTAAAATCCTTGTATTATTCAGAAAGCTGAGCAAAGTGTGTGGCTAAGTGAGAAACAGCAGGCCATACACAGCCTGTGGTGCGGGGCAAGGAGGTGGGGAAGGTCTCTTTGTCGATAGCCGCAGGATGCTAAACCTCAGTTTATTTCACACTTGTGACTTCAGCGGAAAGCTCATGTGGTAGGAAGTGGGCTGCTGTCTGTGGGTCCGAGCATAGCTTTTTGATGTTGGGGTCTGGAAGTTTAGGCACATATGGAAAGAGCTAACTCTCCTGCCCGTCTCCGTGTCCCAGAGGAGAGGGAGCTCTATGAACCTGGAATGTGGTATACAGGGTGGGCTGCTTCTAACCCAAAGAAGACCCAGCCTAGCTGTGACTTGTAGGCACTATCACAATATAAATGTTGAAGAATAATGTCAGAAGCGAAGAGGTGCAAGGAGGATTGATCTGTGATAGTGCCACTTGGGTGCTTCATTGTCCTGCTTGTTTTACAGTAGCTGCGGCCCGCTGGGTAGCCATCTGAAGAGTACCTGCTCAAATGGGCTTTGTAGTGCTAAAGCGCTGACAGTCCGAGTTTCCATTTATTTATTCACTTCTTTTTGTAGTCTTATCCTCATACCCAGTCCCACTTTAATTAAGAGCTGGGAAAGTGCTGGTCTCTCTCAGAAATGTTGCTGAGTCCCTCCTTTGGATGTGAGCAGATGCTGCTGTATGTGGGTTCGGGTCCCCAACAGGACCCCCTGGGGACCTTTTGCTATCTTGGTCCAGCATATTCAGAGGTTGCAATTACTGCTCTGGTACTAATTACCTTGCCTAGCATTAGATGAGTTACATGGGGAGCTTGGAGACTGTCAGCAAAGGTCAGCCTGAGGGCCTTTTACTAAACAGCCCTCCTGTGATAGCTCTCCTAGTGAAAAACACATTAACAATGTGGCAAGCTTGTGAAAATTTGTTGGAATGCTGTAGCCCTTTCTATGCTAGGCTCTCTTTGTATTTTAGGGATTCATAATGTGCCCCTTTTGACTGATCAGATTGCTGGAGAGCTCTTTTCAGGAAGCTGGGAGGGAGAGGTGCCTGCATTTGAAGTACGGCTCTTCAGTAACCAGTTCTAGGACCTGAGTTTGTCTTGTCCTTTGTGCTCTGAAGTCAGCTCCTGAGAACAGTACCTCTTGCTAATAGAAGTGGCTGAAACACTGAAGCTTTTTTGTGAAATTTTTCACTGCGGGGGAGGGAGGAAATGCTTCCCTTTTCTGACAAGCTCTAGTTACTACTCCCTGATTGGCCTGTTTTTCTATTCAGATGCTCTCTAGTGGTGGTGTGCCACCCATTTCTTCCCATCATCTGAGGGTACTCTTCACAATCACCGTTCCTTACGAATGGATGGATTGGAGCAATAGAGCAAGGATTCTGAAGTAGTTTTCTGTGAATGCCGTGTTCCACGGCTGGAACAGAAAGATGGCATCCATTTCATTGGACTTGCTGGGAACAACTTCCTCATGCCAGACAGCTTGGGCAATGGCATTAAATGCTGGTTTCAAGATTTCAGCCACTTTCTAATAACTAACCCCTACATCAACCCAATTGTGTGGAACTTGTCCGGTTCTAGACCATGTGCCATGTAAAGCCATTCCCTGGTTCAATGCCTCGTGCTGTAGCTGATCAGATGTGTGAAAGAACTGTGGTGTTTATGATAAAAGTATGTAATCGGCCACAGTCTTAGGGCATGACCTAATCATGATTTTCAGATATGTGGCCATGGCCAACTCATGCCATGTTGGCTGTAGCAGCCATTTTAAATTCTGAATGCATTTTTTCTACTGATTGATTGCTTATGGTATTAAACTGTTTTTATTTTTCTACGCTTATATTCCTATGGTCTGAGGTATCCTAAAAAGTAAAGCAATGAATTGTGATGGCTAGAGATTATACAAAATATTGAGAATTAACATGTTCTGTAGCGTGTCACCAGGGAGTATTTACTAAAATATTGATTGTATAGAAAAATGACAAACTAAGTTCACAAGTTTTTGTTAATGAACAGAAAGTTAAATTTCTCTTTGCTAATAATGATATGTGAGATTAATCTATGTACATTAGGATAGTGCCATGTCTCAAAAGGATTGAAAAGGGAGCTTACATAAACATTACTCTTGGGGGAATTCTGCACCAAAAAATTAAAAATTCTGCGCACTATATTTTAAAATTCTGCATATTTTTTTGTCAAAATAACACAGTATAATCATGCCAGTTTCAATTATTTTGGTAATTTTGTTTCAAAATATCTGTCAGCAAGTATTTCTGTAACAATACAGACCTCAAAAAAACAATTCTGGTAAACGTTTTTTGACAAATAGATTGCTTACTAGGCATATTAATACAGAACTTTGAGTAATTCATTTAAATTACAATACAGAACTGTATTTCCCATACTCGTCAGTAGCACGGCAAAGGCGTGGCAGAGTCGGGGTAACGGAGGAGCTGAGGGAGAGTGGAGGAGCCTGGAGTCAACCTGGAGGGTTGTTGGGTGTGGGTGGGAGAAGTATGGAACAGGTTTTTTGTGGGGAGGGGCACGATTGTTGGGGAGCCTCCCCCATGCAGAGCCTGGCTGATCCCAAGTCTCTCTTGTTCAGTCAGGCACATCTGCCCCCGTCCCCACATTCTCCCCCCATCCTGATTGATCCCTGTAGCCTTCTCCCCATGTGGCCATGCACCCCCACTCGCATTCAGCTCCTGACTCAATGCTGTCACCCCCCTAGCTCCTGAGCCCATGCCCCCCCCTGTCCCCCCCCCCAGCCCTTCTCACCCCCCCCCCCCCCCAACAGCCCCATGTGCCCCACTCTGTCCTAACCTGGCTCTGTGGGCAGATTAACTTCTACTCCTGGGGAATTCTGTGCCACAGAATTTTTTTCCCTACAGAAAATACATTCTGCCCCAGAAATGCTGCAGTTTTGCCTTTTGCCCACCAGAGGCCGCTGTGGCACCAGACAACCTGCTGCGTTCATGCAAAAGGCGAAACTGCAGCGCTTCTGGGGCAGAATGTATTTTATGCGGAAAAAACATTCTGTGGGAGACATGAATTCTGTGCATGTGCAGTGGTGCAGAATTCCCACAGGAGTAAAACATGCAGTCTGAAACGGTCGGTCCCAGTCTGAAGTATAGTGAAACATTGCATTCCACACCATTTTTGAAGGTGGAGAGCTGCAATTTGGTCTCGGAAAGCTCCCTTGCAGGAAGTCTGCTGAACAAGGGGAGTTTATTTAGCTTGATCGGCTTTGTCAATGGTTTGGTTTTGTCTTGCAATCTCTCTGTTACAAACATGGAGTGCTGCTGCTGCCTGATCGTCTCAGCTGCCCTACCAGAGAGTCACCACGAGATCTGCAGTGTTTTTGGGGTCCAGTTTAAATAAGTCGGCACTCTCTTCTGAGAAGAGGTTGCCCATGTCATCTGTGACCTCAACAAGTGCTTTCACGTGTTGTGGAAAAGAAGCCTGGACACCTTTCACCTGCTCATGGTGTTTTGTGTTAGACCCTTTTTGAGTGGCTCCTTCCTCTGCTGCAGCTTCAAATTCTCCTGTCAATCTGGCTATCTCTGGTTCTACTGTCATCCAGGCCAAAGGGACTCTGGACCTTGTGTTAGATGAACAGCTCCAACCTCCCCTTTGATAATGGTGTTATTTTGCTCACAAGCTTGGTCAAGAGTGATTGCAGAGAAAACATGCTGGCTTCTGAACTGTGACGTTCCCCTTTAGGAACTTGAGCTGTGTCTTGATGCCCTGTGTGAAGGATACCATGTCTCGGAGGTGAACACGTACCCAACAAGCATAATGAGTGTGATCTAACACACAGAACCAGGGTGACAGCTTCCCAAGGCATTCAATGTAGAGAGCAAAGTTTGCCCGCCAGATTGACAGCACGTAGGTCAGTACACACAGCTTCAGATGAAGTGTGGTATGCCAGAAGTGGAATATTGGGGTTTCTAGTTTTTCCATGTCATACCTCTTGGGGGGCCTCATCTTTCCTGAGACCTTGGGTATACTATGTGCATACAGACGGCTGGCAGTTACTTTGCTGGGCATGCCTTGTATGTGTGGCATGAGGCACTTTCAAGGAGTCAGCCGTTTCTGGGCAGGCCACTTGGGCCTGAACAAGTGCTTCTGTCCATCCACTATCTTGTAGCCAATCTCCAATCAGCTTCAGACTTGCCATTTCCAGATGAAGCTCCTCCCCGTAACATGATGACAAATTTGTCCTCCCCATACCTAGCAGACCAGGGCTACTGTATCTGTTTGATTATGGTGATAGCATGACCAGATGTCCTGATTTTATAGGGACAGTCCTGATATTTGGGGCTTTGTCTTACATAGGCGCCTATTACCTCCCACCACCCATCCTGATTTTTTACATTTGCTGTCCGGTCACCTTATATGGTGAAAAGGGCTGATCCACAGTGATCCTGGCACTTGGTGTGGGTTTAGGTGGACTCCTCTGCAAAGAGGGAAAGAAACACAGTGATGGCTGGGGTGAAGTCTGGCTCTGGCTGTTTGCTGGGCATGGTAAGCTGCCCAGGAAATGTCTTGATCTCCATTGAAGGTATTCAGACCTGATGTTTTCTTTGTTTGTTTAAGCCATCTGCATTCTTCTTGCAGGCTTGGGTAATCAGTTGGCAGTCTTGAATTCAACATTTGCAGCAGCGATGGGAGCACTGGTTTTCTTCAAGATCAATAGAGGTACAATTGCCTAAGACTTAAGAAGTGATGATATAGTCTGTAGTCTCAGTCTGAGGTGGGAATTCCCATTCCTTGAGTACTGGGCAATGCTCAAAAATTGATAGCACCATTCAATGGAAGGAGTCTGTTGCTGTGATGGAGCTGGGATTGTGGTTTGTGTTGTCTAGGCGCAGTAGTGAACTGACCACTGTGACGCTTTAGAGGACAGTTTACATTCTCATCCTCTGAGAGTTGGCATGCACGGTTTGCCAGGCTGGTAGAGATGGCCAACACTTGGACATAGGAAACGGACAATCCAAGTTTAAAGGAGGTATCTAACTCACTTTTCATGTCTGTGCATGAAGTGTCAAAGCACCGTAGATTGGTAAAGGCATTTCTGGAGCTTAATTGTAGTACAAACTTTCTATTCCGTCACGAAAGCGGATGTTGCTTTTGTACTGCAGTAGCTGTGCCAAAGTAAGTTTAGGTGGATGAATGGAAACTTGTTCTGACTCAGTTTTAATGTTTGGTCTGTCCAGGATCATGGACATCAATGCCAACAGTGACTCGGGCACAGATTTTCTTGGCATTCTGAGTTAAATGATCCAGTGACCTGTGTTGTCATTTGAAACATCTCTTAAAATTTTTGCTGTTTGGGGCAGATGAAGTGCTTCTTGGTCAGTCTTCCTCACATGCTTCTGGGAGAGCATATCCAACGTCCTGGTTGAAGGCAAGGAGTGCATCTCGTCCTTCTTTGTGCAGTTAGAGATCTGGAATGTGGGATTTTAGTTCAGTGCTCTGAATGTGCCCGGCCACTATCGCCCCCAGCTGGGCAGAGCCTTGTGATCTCTGCTGATTTAAAGACTGGAGCCATGTCTTCTCAATGTATGCTGTCAGTTGAGCAAAGGCAACCCCAAATCTTCTCTGCATTGCTTTGCTCAGTTTTCTTCTCTCTGACTTTGTTGTAGAGACACCAAACATGTTGCATGATACTTTGCCTCTTGGGCCGTTAAGTCCCCAGCTCTTAGTTTTGCAAGCAAGCACTGGTCTTGAAGCTGAAATGCACGTTTGTGGACTCAACTATCAGTGTCAAGGGTAGAAGCTTCATGGAAGTCCTCTGATGGTATGTTCATCTCACAAATAAAGCACACTGCGTTTTCTGGATGACCTTTGTGCTGGTCACTTAAACATATGTCTCCTTTGCAGTCCATCAGGGTGATCCACAACTTCCTTGAATTTTTTTTTCTTGGCCCCTTCTGAGTTTGGTCCTATTAATGTAGCAGGATTTGTGCCAATGGCAATTGTTCTTGTTCAAAGTCTTTCAGTGCCATCATTTCATCTGCATATGACTTGGGATATGGGAAGTGCATTCAGCTTATGGAAAAGTCTAATATTTTCTGCTGGAGTTTGATAGTCAGATCCAACATGCTCTTTTTGATTATGTAGGATTAATCAACTGTACACCTGTTTTCTCCTGCCAACGTACACACTTGCTCCAGTCAATATAGGAATGAGGATATTTCTGTTGATGGACCAGACTGTTGAACAAGCTTGTATCTTTTTGACATGTATGAAGAACTAGTAATAGCCAATAGTAATCTAATCTTTCATTACTGTGTACAATTAATATTACCCAATCACCAAGTACCTTTCACATAATCAAAGGAGCATCTGAAAGGAAAAAAAAAAGAAATGTGATCAAATTTTGCCAAGACCACATTGACAATACAAAATGTGTCCTTACAGCAATTTTAAGGTCAGGTTGAAGAAAACCAAGAACATATTATCCCTTGTATGTCTAATTGTAAACCAACATTATTTGCCGGATATGGCAATGTTGATTAAATGACATGGCATGAGTTGGCGATGGCCCCATATCTAAAAATCTTTATTAGGTGATGCCCTAACACTGTAATAAATTTGTTTTTATCATAAAACCCACAATTCCATTTTTTGCACAAATCTGATTAGCCACTTGAGGATGTTGGTAAAGCAAGATGCTCTGTTCTTGAAGCTGAGACCTGTGTATTTGAACAGTATCACAGTTCCAGATGTAATCTTTCAGGAGGCCTGTTATAGGCAGATGTGGAGATGGGAGTTGGTGGTGAATAATATTTGTCTGCTTAGAAGATCAAAAAGGTCTTTGTTTAGGAGTAATGGTGCATGCTGGAGTACAACGCTGGCCTTGACTTAAATTCTTGAGCTCTTTCAGAGAAAAGGTAGGTAAATGGCAGCTGGCAGAATGGGTGTGGATGCTTTTAGTGGTGATAAGGAGAAACCTTTCATCACTGTTTCTAGTGTTCAATGGGAAAAGATGCTCCCTTCTTAAATAGGTTCAAAACTACAGTGAAAAATATCAATCTGGAATGAGAGCACCAATCCCCAAGTGCATCTGTGAGGGACTATTATGAGATTCGGAATTCTTCCGGTCAGTTTGTCTCACTTGTGGGATGTCGTTGTCCCAGGGCTTCAGAGGGCAAGTCTCAAGTGTTCATTGCTGGTCAAATAACTCTTCCTGCTCCGCCAATCTGTTTTTAAAATATACTAACTACAAAATAGAAAAACTAGGCAATACACCTGGCAGTACCCCAGTCATGAAACGCTAGCTTCTGCCTGTCTCAAGCCAATCAATGAAACTTCATGCATGGGAAAATGACATTAGGGGGTCAGAGAATGGGATATCTTTAAAAGAATTTAGCAAATGCCAAGAGATGTGTGCTAGCCAGCTGTGTTCTGGTCTCCGAGAATTCTCTGTTCAGCGTTCTACCTTCAGTGGGCTGGAGGGGACTTTGCAGAAAGTTGTTGTAGAAACATCCAAATGATTGCAAGGTGGCTTTGAGCAGATTTTAGAGAAGGGTTAATCCAGTGCATATAGCCTTGCGTTATTCTAGGAATGAAGTGAAGCCCCATGTGGGGTGGAACTTGACAGCCATGTACTGGTGGAAAATAACTCTTTACACCAGTTGATGGTAGAAAGTAAGCTAATGTCATATGGCTGATGAATGCAGGGAGGAATTTAGGGAGGCAAAATGCAAGTACTCAAGTTGAAATCTGACTAGAATGTCAGTTAATGCACCATGTTTTGCAACGGGTGCATGAGCTCTAATGACAAATTCTTGGATCCTCTGTGTTGTTTACCCAAAATACTTCATTTCCAGCAGTGCTGTGATTCTGGTACATCATGCTGGGTTACTGGACTTAGCACCATCTGCTGGATCACCGCCACTCTTTCCAGCAGCACCTTAGTGGTCTTGGGAGAGCGCCTGTCTCAGTACTGATGTGCCCTGCTCTTAGTCTGCGAGAACTGACTAGCTTAGAGGGGCTAGGTGTTATGGTTGCAGACTTCTGGAGTGGTTTAGCTGATCTGTTCATTTACCTACAGGCAGCATGCTTGGAGCTGTACAGGGCACAAATCTGAAGATTGTCCCTGACTCGAGTTTACAACCTGATAGACACGTAAGATAAGAGCCACTGGGAGGCCCAGAGGAGAGAACAAGTGTAGTTTTTGCTGGCAGAGTCCCCTAATGGAGACACAGCTTATACTGGCAAAAGGAGTACTTTTCCCAATACAGTTAAAACACCTCCCCAAAGGACATAAGCTATATTGGCAAAACGACCCTAAGCTGCATCTGCATGCATAGCTATGTCAATTAGGGGTGTGATTTCCCATGGGGGAGGGTACTCTCCTTACAGAAACATTGATGCCAGCAAATCTTTCTAGTGCAGACTTGGCCTGAGTTCTTAATAATTTTCCTGCTTTCACACACTTTTCCTCTAAGGTAGCATTGGGAAAGAGAAAGTGTTCAGTAAATACTGCACTGACCCACATCAAAGTGTGGGATGCCCCCATGTGTAATAGGGTCTCCAGTAATATGACTGTGTGTCCAAGCAGTAACTCAGGGTAACTGCTTTGCTATGGCAATGTGAGGGACTTTGGCCCCACTTTGTGGGGTTTTCAGACAGACTATGGCCTGGCAATTCTGTATTATTTTTGTAAAAAGCTCAAGGAAGCACTAGGAGCATCTTGCAGGCACCCAGCAATTATCATAATAAACAGTTTTATCATCTGCTTGGCAATCAATAATGTGGCTTACTCTGCTTTAGTATCTCAGTGGTATTGATTACCTTAACAACTGTGCTGCGGTTAGCGTATGTTAACCCCTGCTCTGCTGGTAGGGCCTGCCACTTTCACTGGAGGAGGCAAAAAAGCTCTGTTTTCAGTCTAGGCAAGATCATGAATTTGACAGCAGGCCAGGCCAAAATTAGCTTTAATCCTGCAATGCCTGACCGTACCTTTTAAATGAGAAATGTGGAGCCTGATAAGTTTTGGGGAAATGGTATTTTGAACATTTAGAGCAATTGGATTAAAATGTGACTCAAAATGCGAATATCAAAAGCCTAAATATTTCCCTCTGCTTTCCCTACTTGGTGGATTCTGATTGTGATCATTATTTAGAACATAAGAACGGCCGTACCGGGTCAGACCAAAGGTCCATCTAGCCCAGTATCCTGTCTACCGACAGTGGCCAATGCCAAGTGCCCCAGAAGGAGTGAACCTAACAGGCAATGATCAAGTGATCTCTCTCCTGCCATCCATCTCCATCCCCTGACAAACAGAGGCTAGGGACACCATTCCTTACGCATCCTGGCTAATAGCCATTAATGGACTTAACCACCATGAATTTATCCAGTTCTCTTTTAAACTTACTTCTACTTACTCCATTGTACCTTTGTAGAACAGTTTTTATATAAGTGTTTTTTTTTTTTCCCCTGAGCATTGATTGTGATCTCTGTACCTCACTTCCAGGAGAAAGGATGCCTGTGGGCCTTAAGGCTAAACCACACCCCTCTATCCAAGGTCCTGGGCCCTACTGTCCTTAGAAATTGACAGGAGCTGAGAATTGTTAATGGAGTAAGAATTTGTCCCAGACATTCCAGCTTCTACCAGGGCCCTGATTTCCCAGTGCTGGAATCTCATGGTCTTCAGGGACTGCATGAGAACTGGTCAGCTCACTTGTATGGAGTTCTCTCTCAGCTGGCACCCAAGGTCCCCACATGCTCCTTGACCTGTGTGTGTGTGTGGGGGGGAGGGTATGGTTTCCCTTGGACACAGAATTGGGAACCAATTGCTAAGACCCCCTGGGTCCTGCAATGGCACACAAGGGTCTGGACTGTGTAGTGCTGTGTGTAGAAAAGGCTTTGACTAAGTAAATCTGTTGCAGCATTTGAACAGCCTTGCCATGCTACAGTCTCAGCTCAAGAACAGCAGTTCAGAGCTTGCTCTGTTTTGGGAGGCAGAAGTATGCTTTCTTCTCTTCGGGTTCCTGACAGGAGGGTGAGGAAAGCAATACTTCCTGGACCGTGGGTGTAACTAGGAAGTTTGGTCTCATGGCCCAGTATTTCTCCTAATGGAATTTCCCATCAGTTACTGCCCTGCTGATTTCTGATCAATGAAAATGAAATTGCATCACCTCCTCAGAGGCTCCATATATGGCTGCAGCTTCCAGCCATGTCAGTTCCGGTAAAATAATCTCATCAGGCGTGTGAGAGGGTAATAAGAAATAAAAATAAAACCCCATAATTAGCAAGAGGCTGAACAGCAGAGTAACACTGAGTCCTGGAGACCAGGAGAGCTACATTCAGTGACTCCTCGCTCTCCCCCAAAATCTCCTGGCAGTTCAAACTTGAGGCCCCCTGAATCCTGTGTAGGCCTGCTCTTGGGTGAGCTCTGGAATCTGCATGCATCCAGGCACACCCTGGCACTTCTACCTATTTGGGCCACAGTTTAGCCATTCTATAGGTAACAACTGCAAGTTACATTAGGATTCTATTTGCCTGAAAGAGGTACAAAAATCTGGCACTTGCAAAACAGTGGCAGTGTGTGGCATGGGCCAGGAGAGCCTGAACTCCAGACTCTCAGCCTATTGAATGGGATTCAGCCTATTGATGCCCACTGGTTCTTGTACTCAGTGGGCTTTGTTTTAATCAGACAACTGCCTCTGAAGTGACACCATGTCCTAGACTCCAGTAGCAGATGGAGGGGTAGGTGCCGTGCCCATGGGAACAACCTGTTTTAGAAATTCTCATGTCTGTTACAAGGTTACACATACGAATAAGGGCTTGTCTACATAGGAAATTTTCCCAGTTAGAGTGGTATAGTTAAACTGGTGTAGATATATTGGTATAACTCCCTGTGTGGACACTTTTTATTTCCAGTGGCTTTTTGGCCTAATTTAAAGGATAGTGCACACTAGAAGTGTCGCCTCTCTTGAAGTCTATGCCCACAGGCATAATAAATCTGCCTTCGCGAGAGTGGGAGAAGCTCTCCTGCCGACATAGCGCTCTCTTTATCGGTGCTTAGGTGGGAGTAAGCTACATTGATTGGGGGTGGCTTATTCACACCCCTGAATGATGTAATTTCTACCGAAGTACGTGGCAGTGTAGACCTGGCCTAAACTGCTTCCAAAGCGACAAATGCTAAACCAGAAAAGGCAGGCTTATACCGGAATAAGAGTGTCTACCTGGGGAATTGCACCAGTAGAACTGCTGCAGTTTAAATTAATGTCTTAGCTTATACTTGTGTAGACAAGCCTTAATGCCCTGTCTGTAGGAACCGACCAGACGGTAGCAACTGTTTCCGGGGGGAGAGCTTGTTTTACTGGTTTCCTACACCCCGTTCCCTAACGTTCTCTTATTCAAAGTCGAGTTCTGCTGCTGAGCTATTGCATCCCATAGGTGCTCTAACTTGCACCAGTCATTCAGCTGAACCATCAGTGGATCAGTTCAGTCCCTACAGCCCACTTCTCTGCTAGGATCATTGCTTAAAACCCAAATTCCTTGTTAGAAGATTAAAGGACTGCATCCTTGTGTCCGTCATGGGTGGCATGCATTGCCGTCATGTAATTCACTGTGCTGCCTGACATCTGTTCTGGCTGGTTACCAGAACGATTGCAGAATGCCATAATGTTGCTGAGGTGGCAGGACTGAGAACTTCATGGATTCATAAAATCACTGCTTAATTGTCCTATGCATAGGCTTTCCCAAAGGATGTGAGCCAGGGTCTGAGACCTGGCCAAGGAGAAGGGTGTGATTGATAACTCTGGCTACTGCGGTCTCTGTGTTTGCCCTTGACACTAGACAGAAACAAGTTCACTGTTTGGGTAAACTGGTGGAGGGAACACAGCATTGGCAGGGACCCCTCACCAGGCACATGAGCCTGTGGTGGGTGAGTGGGCATGATAAGAAAGTTTTGGGTGTTTAGAGAATACCTTGTTTTTATGAGCTGCTGTGGGGCATGTATAGACTTCACTGTCTGTCTTTACAAAGATTTCCATTTTGAGTTGTGTTTGTGTAGCAAAGAAAATGCCTGGAGTACTTCTGCTGGAGAGAGAAGGCGGTGGCCCTGCACAGTACAGGCTGTTGGAGTACTAGGAAGATGTAGGATGGACAAAGACGCAGTGAAGCTTGAAACATCAAGAGTGAAAAGCTTCTTCCAGGGGTCATTACTGTTTCTTGGAGCACAGAGTCTGTTGATTATAGTTCTACATTCCTCCTCAGTTCAGGCACAGCCAGTAAGAACCTCTGCAGCTCTGTAACCTCAGGCTGTGATCTCATCTGATCTTGTAAGATAAGCAGGCTAATGCAGAGGCAGTAATGGATTGGAGACTCAAGGAACAGGTGATGCAGGAAGTGGTGATAGTGATTCATTGAGTGTCCCTCTTGCCTCTGGGGCAGTATTGTCTGTATCAAAAGGGAGTGGGGAAGCACTACTGTTGGAGGAGCTATCTTTGCTGTTTTTTAAAGATCTAGCATTTGTCATAAGAGTAGGTGTGTGAATCCCACTGTTTTGGCCTAATTGCAGTTAGAATGTAGGGATGTCTACCCACATTGCTACCACTGGTTGTTTCAGCAGAGGTAGCAGTGGTACTGGTGTAGACAAGATACTAGGCAGACTTCAGTTTCTATACCCTATTATGTACGGCTGCAAGGGTTGCACCGCAAAGGGTAAAACTGCTGTTGACTGCTTAAAGCCTTGTCTGTGTTAGCACTAGCACCAATGAAGCCGAGTCAGTGGTAGCGAAGATGAGAAACTCCACAAAAAAGCCTAGAGTGGACAAAGCGTAGTTGTGTAATGTCTGCGAATCCCCCTGCAGTTTGTACAGGCAAACTGCTCTTCACTTGGGAGGCAGGGTTCAAAGGCTGAGTGAGGAGATCTGGATTTTTGTCCTGCTGCTCCCACCGACTTGCTGTGTTACCGTGGACGAGTCACTTAATTTCTCTGTAGGTGTTTTCTTTGTACAAAAGAGATGATGGGCCTTACCTTTGAGATCTACAGGTGAAACCCTCTAGATAAACGCCAAGTATTGCAGTTAAAATTATTTATTACTTCTCTCCTAACTAGTTGTGTGGTGTTGCTTGTGAAGAATAGCTGCTGTGCTCCTCCCCAGAGATGGGTGATCTTTGCATATGGTTTGTAAAATGCATTTTGCTGGAAGGCACTATATATATATATATATATATATATATATTGTGTATAAGCAGGGCCCTGTGTACTCCCCAATGCAGGGGGACCAGATGCTGTGCAGGGTTTGCCTTTTCAGGTAGGGATCCTCTCTCCTGTTTCCATGCCAAGTAGTTGAGCCCTACAGCTTCCAGTCCTCTTTTGTTCAACATTTTCTTTGCTTCCTGCTGCTTGAAAAGCTGTTTATGCTAATGATCCCATGAAGATCTGAGGAACTTGCTGTGCCTATACATGTGAGTCTGTGCATGTGTGTTTTCTACCCTATTATTGAGTGTGTGCAGGGCAACACTTGTTTGTATTGTCAGTGCGCCAGTTCCGGAGCCCTGTGCCAGAGCCAGCTGCAAGGGCCCTCTCTTAAGCTTTTTTCCTGCTGTGAGGAAAACGCACCTTTTTCAGAGTCACTTTGGAGATACCTGCTGTGCGAGTCTTTCCTTTCCTCAGGCCATCTTTTCCCTAGTTCTCTCCCAGTGCCGTGCGCCCTTCTGCACTGGTTGGCAGGAGCCCCGCAGAACAGAAAGTATCCAGCACTTAAACAGTAAATCACAGGGAAGCTTCCCCAGTCAGGGAGTACAGCAGGCTGGGTCATGAAAAGGGAACACTGCAGCAGGATGGCAGGGCTCTTCTGTTCCCCCGTCCTGTCAGTGGGTGTTGGAACCCTGTAGGGTAGTGCTGGCTTGATTCCTACTCACTCAGCAGGGCTCGTGTGGCTTGCTACTCCCCCTGTCCATAACAGAGCTGGGACTGTCTCTGGCCAGCTGGAACCACAGTCTGGACAGAGGTCTCTGCAGGGAAACTCTAGGAGCAGCCAAATGTAAGAAGAATGCATAGGCTGAGATTTGTTTTTGTTGTTGCTGTTTGCTTTGTTAATTAATGTAAACCTCAGAAAAGGGGTAAATAAAGGCTAGTAGTGTGTATAGGTGCTGTCCAGAATTGGGCAGGAATACCTCATGCTAACAAACACATAGGACGCAGCATTGGCATTGTGGTCCTTTAACTGTTTGATCAGTTACTTCCTATGGTACTTACCTGTTGCCTTCTCTCAAGAAGAGTGTGGGGGAAATAATTTGCCCTGTGAAATTAGTTGCTCCTTGTTGAAATGTTGGGCTGCAGTGATTTAAAAAATGCTGTTTTTGTTTTCTCATTAGGAAGTACATAATAAGAATCCCAGAGAACTGACCCTCTGAAATGTTGCTGGAAACCCTCATCAAGAACCACTCTGCAAGCTACACGCATACTTCATTGCTATACCTAGATTTTTACTCATAAACACCATTTTTATTCTATTATTCCATGTTGCAAACTCCTCAGATTCCTCTTAATAAGAATATCTGCCAGCCTCTCTGGCACCTCAGTGAGGAGGGAAGAGCTGTCCTCTGTCTCTCATGTTTAGGGTATAAGAAAAAACCCGTCTGGTGAAGCTGGGAGTTGAAAGAGCAAAGAACCATGGAGGACATCCCTGAATGCTGCTGTCTAGCTTAAACTTTGGCTCTGTGCTGCACCATTCCTTTGAGCTGATGCTTTGGGAATTAGCCAAGAGCTCTCTATTCTAGAAAGTCGTTTTCCATGTATTTGTTTAATAAGTTCTGCTGTATAAATGTTCTAAAGTGACATGTCCATGCAACCACCCCCTTGTGCATCCGTCCTGTGCATTGAATAAGGTAGGAATGCATTCATATAACTACAGATGTGTGCTCAAAGGGGCTGAGTTAAGCCTGCACGGGCAACCTACATTCTGGAGTTTCTTAATTTTCAAGTTCTTGGCTTTCCAAGCTAACTGTTTTGAACATAGCCATTTCTGTATATAATTTCCTATGCTTTTAAAAAGGAAAAGGTTAAAAAATATGGGCATGCATAATGCATCCTCAGTAGCATAGGGATTGTGAACTTTCAATACTGTGTTACTGGCCTCTGCCACTTGAGCTACAAGACAGAATGGTTACAGAATTGGCAGCAGGGGAAAGGTGTTGTCCCAGTAGGGCATGGGTTCCTGGGGCTGGGTGTTGGATTCAGGGGATAGTTGGGAGGAGTCTGGCCTGGCTCTCTTCCCCTTCCTTCCCTGCTGCAGCTCATCTGGCATCTCTCTGTTTACAGTGTGGTGTCTGCAGCAAGCAGCAGCAGGGGCCCAATCTAAGAATATTTATTTGGTTGTTATTTTGGCAGGGTGCCACATCTTTCCAGGGGTTTGCTAGTGACAAAGGGGAATTGGGGATTTTTAACCATTCACCTCAGCAAAACGTGAACGGGGACAAAGAAAAGGCACTTCTCTGGCCTAAGGACTTTCCACATGCAAACTTCAAAGGTGTGCTGCAAACAGTAGAGGTGTTTAGAGTGCCTCAAAAAAAAGGTGCAAGAATTTTTTATAATGTAAGTATTAAGCAACCTAAATATAGGGTTTGTTTCCAGCTCTCCCTATAATTAACAGATTTCACACTCTCTATTATAGATGGTTGTGCTGTGTATTCTGGGTACTCTGAAAAGCTGATAATTTTCCAAACCTATATTTCCCATCACCTACTTTACCTGGTATGCAACAGCATCCAGCTTTATCCAGTTAACCTACATGGAAATCTGTGACTGTCCGATACATGAGGCCAGTGGTGTTAATGGGCAGTACAGGGTTTTGGTATCCCTGTAACAAAGCACATGTGGTGCCGAGCGGTGTGTGAACGTGAACCTGTATTTCCCCTCCCTTGAGGGCACCCACTTGCAGGCTTCCAGCTCCCAGCTGTTACTTGTGGGCAGAGGACCACCTCTCACTCCCTCCTGACAAGGGATTTTAAGGCTGCGCAGCTGTCTGCCTGCACTGCTATCCCAGCAAGCCAGACTGCTGCCTGCACTTTGCTTTCTCTCTGAGGGCTATGACCAGTGTTATCACGCAGCTCTTTCGAAGCAAGCACATTTATTCTAAAGGTAAAAGCAATACAGAGCAAACATATTAAAACAATAAAATAACCTATACGCATGCTAAAAAGCTTACTTGAGGTCACCCCCTGGTTCCAGCCTAGGGCTCTGATAGATAGTAGTCAGTCAAAACCCACAACTTGCTTTTCCCCATGGTTACAAGTTCATCCATGTTAGATCCAGAATGAGAACAAAGGCCCCGAGACAGTTAAGCTTGAGCTGTTTATCCAAATGGCTTTTCTTTGTCTTGGTCTCTGGAGAATCCAGTTTGAACCAGAATACCGGAGGCTCCATAGGAGGTAGTACCTCTCTGGAGGTGTTATAACCTGAGTGATTTGCCTTGATCATCCCCTCCTGTTTTCACTTCCTGGAGGAGCTGTGGTAACCTTCCCCCTCTGGAATGCATATAGTCCATAGCCCACAATGATACAAAAACCATTAACACACTTAATACAACATGGTCGCCCAGAGGTATTGCTGGAAGTTGCCCTATCTGTCATGGGAGTGCGGAAAGAGTCAGTGCTCCAGAGTCTGCACACCTGCACTCCCGAGATTTGCTGGGGCCATGATAATTGGTTTCTCTCTGTCTCTGTCTGTCTCTCTCCCCACTAGATTTCCAATTAGCAGGAGAATCAAGCTATGAATACAGCCAGTCCTAGGGGCTAAATAAATGTTAGACTGCTCTGTGGAGGAGCTGCTTCTGGGTCATCCTCAGGAGGCCCCTCTTGTGCTTTGGGATTGGCATATTTACACACACGAGAAAATAGAGGGTGTTCCCTTTTGGCCTCTGCAAAAGAGGCTGGAAAAGAGCCAGCTACAGGGGAAGGAGGATGGGTCTGGGAGGTGCTGAGTAGCCTACGTCATCCCTAAGTAGTCCTGATAACCAGGGGGCCTTGTCTGAGATCTTGCCCTTCCCTACCAACCCCAGCTTCTAGTAACTGAAGTTGAAGCTAGAAAAATTCAGACTGGAAAGAAAGTGTCAGTTTTTAATGGTGAGAGCCATTGGAACAATTCACCAAGGGGCATGGTGGATTCTCCATCACTGACCATTTTAAAATCAAGATTGGATGTTTTTGTAAAAGATCTGTTCCAGGAATTAGTGCGGGGCAGGTCTCTGGCCTGTGATACACAGGAGGTCAGACGAGATGATCACAACGGTCCCTTCTGGCCTTGGAATCTGAATCAGTCAGCCGAATAGATGTCATAAAAACGAAATCCAGTGTCAGCAGGAGCTACTCCACTAAGCTATACACTAGACCACTTGTCTTGCTCCATCCTCCTTACTATGCACTTCAGCAAGCCACCTTGGAAAGAGGAGACGGGGATAAGCTTCTGTGCAGTTCCAGAGTCCCCCTACGTTGGGGTCACAGCACTGTAGGCCCAGCTGCCCACTGGGTGTTTGAAGGCAGGACACTAATGGAGGAGGTGGTGCAGTATGCACTTACACTATTGATTCGTACAGTGTCCATTGCCAGAAGGGCTAGGTGCATATTTACAAAGTTTGAGCCTTTCTTCCGTAACTTCCCACAATGGGGAACACTCGAGCTGCTACTGCCTACAGAAATGTTTGCCAGGAGTCCTGTCCTCACTGAAACCAGGGCTCAGACCTAACCCAATGAATGTCACGTGGGTCACGGCTGCTAGCTGGCCGGTGGCTGGGGCAAGCTGTGAAGGAGCAGGGCTTCTGTTAGTCGAGCTCTTTCCTCTCCAGAACACTGTCCTGGGTAGTCTGCAGCTGGGCAGGGCTGCACCTCAAGGTGTCTGCCAAGGTCATGGCCAGCAGTGGCAAGCGTCTGCCTGTCTCTCTCCCGATGTTGCTCCCCCTTTTTGGGGTGCCATGTGTGGGTCGTTAGCAGAGGGAACAGTTTCTCACTGTCTCTCCTTTTGTTTTCCTCCTTTCTCATCGCTTCCAGTCTTGGTTTACTGCCAAACAGCCTCTTGTGAAAGGGCCGCCTAATTAACCCTGTGCTAATTAACAATTTAAAATTACACAGCACGGCTGTTCATATTTAATTCTCGGGAAGCTTGGGCAACAGCAGGAACCCTCTCCTCTCCCGCTCTCCACTCGCTGCCTTTCATGACTGCAACAGCCTCCGCTCTTTATGGGGGTAAGGAAGTAGGCGGCTGTAGACCAGAGCCTGCTCCCAGAGGTCAGCTGTTTGCTGAAGCACAGTGAAGGAAGCTGGCTTCAGACCCGCTGCTCGCACTGGAAATATTGGAACAGGGATCCTTTGGCGGGAGGAGAAGTGAATGCTGTAGAAGATCACCCAGGGAGAAGCTGGGATTGACTTCACTCATGTTCTGGACAGGCAAGTGGCTGCAAAAGGAACTCTTGTGATTAGTGGAGGCCCTTGGTGAAAGTATTAGGAATATTTTTAGTGTAATTTATTGCTTCACACACCTGAATGTGGTTTAATCCTGGTAAGAAGACATGGCTGTTCCTGTGGCTGAAGATACTGGCCCATAATTTCTCATCATCTAATCATCAAATATGCCCAGGCAGTGTTCTGGGAGGCCTTGAGATGCAGAGATTTAAAAGGGAAAATGTAGGGACTGGGGAAGGATTAGACCAGTGGATCCCAAACTGGGGTTTGCGAAATGTTACAGGGGGTTCTTGGGGGGGGGTGGGATCCCTAGTGGCGGACAGAGCTGTCCCTAGGGTCCCCAGGCAGAATGGGGCCAGCATCCCGGAGCCTCTGGACTTCCAAGAGCTAAGCAGATCAAAGCAAGTATCTCTATCACACTGAGGAGACTTAAACTTCAAGACTCCGTATAAGAAATGGAAAGGGAGGTGGATATTTTTTGCTGTTTTTTAAAATTAAATAGGCAGCTAGTATTGTTTTTAAAATTATTATGAAGAACAAGTTTAAGCTTTGTTGTAACGTGCATTGTTTGCCTGGACTGCTCAAGACCTGAATGCTTGTGTAGGAGGAACTCTTTGAGTTGGCTTCTTAAATACCTTCCTGCTGTTTCACATCTGATACTCCTTGATGAAACATAGGAGCCTTGTCTTACAACAGGCTTATTCAAAGTGATACAAGCTACGAAAGTGAGATCTTGGAAGAGTGTTGCCGTTTTCATAATGTAATAATACTGTAATGATAAATTATAAATAATGTGTAATAAGCATGTCATAAAAACAAATTTTATATTTCCAAGATCACTGCTTTTATAATTTATACTCAGGTAAAGAGAAAATCCCTGGAAATATTTATTTTTAAGAGGGGGTTTGTGAGATTTGACACTTTAGTGAAAGGAGTTCACAGGTGGTTAAAGTTTGGGAACTACTGGATTAGACTAAAGGGTTATGGCTGACAGAGCTGAGAGTGACAAACACCTGAAGGATAGTTGTGGGGTTTGTGTAACAAAGGTGGGAGAAGAGGCTAGAGGAGGGATTGAACAAGAGGTGTTTCCTTCAGCTCACTATGCAATGTGTGGAAGCACAGGTGGTCTCTGGGTTCTCACACTGTTCTCTTTCTCTAACTGAAGATCATTGATTTTATGGGAACCCATGTTTACAGACAGAGTGCTGATTGACTTGACGAGCTGACTTCTACCTCCTTAAGTAAGACCGACCTTTCCTTATTGACTGGCTGATAAACAGCAAAGAAGAGGAGAGAGAGAGAATTGTAAGAGGATGAGGAATTGTACAAAAGATGCTTGTGCAGGAGGGCTCAGGCAATCCTCCATCATCTTGTTGCCCCTGTTCCTGGTCAGTCGGGATGGGAGATGTTAGGTCTGGGTTTGGAAGAAGACCCAAGGCACTACTACTGAACTAGTGTGACGATCTCCCCCTTAGAATCTAGTTTGCTTTAAACATGCAAATCATGGAAAGAGCTGAAATCTGCCCTTTGTATATGAATGGGAATGATCAGCTGTCTGTACCTCTTCTTTTTTGGCCCCATCCCAGGAAAGTAGGTCTGTTCTTGGGGCTGAAAGGAATGGGCAAGAAAGCTGCCAGTCACAGAGCAGAGAGGACAGAAACCTGTCCAGGGGCCAATGGAAATAGTACATTCAGGGCATTCTGGCTCAGGAGTTTCTCACTAGCAGCCTTCTGAGATTCAGAAAATCAAAGACAAAAGCAAGGAGATGCTTAAAGCAGCATCTCCTGAGCCAGTTAACTGGCTGAGTGGGGGAGGGTTGTTAGAGCAACACAGAGGCAGAAAAGCCCACCAATTAATTGGTAAATGCTTGCAGGTTTCTCTGGCCTGGCCTGGCTTGGAGAGGAGATTGGTTTGCCTGTCAATAAACAAGTCCCCAGTGCAGCATCAAAGCCGCAGTCCTTTATCAATCGCGGCCTCCTCTTCCCGCATGTTTCTGTAACTTACCAAGCATTTACGACATTGATTTTACAATCAGGCTGTTAACCCTCCCACCCCATTGGCCCTGCTAACCTTTTTGGCCCGAACTGTCAATCAGGCATTTTCCAGCCAATCAGATGCATTCCCAGAAATAGTCTAGAATTTTGAGTGGCCCTATTTCTTGGCTTTAAATATTTCTTGAGAAGTCAATTGCATTTTCTTATTTTAGTTCTGTCCCTATTACTTTGACTTTTGTTTAACAAAGTAATACTGTGTTAATGGGAATGAACACTTGTTTGTATGTGTGTTGAGGGTTACAAACAGAATGAATCTTTTACAGACTTACTTTTCCCAAGAAGTTGATTCCCAAGAGCATATTGATAATGGCTTTCCAGGTACCTTTGTAGCAGGTGGGAGACTTTAGGATGGTTTAGAGTCTTGCTTTTTTCCACCAGCCAGAGAGCGTTGGGGAGCGTAAGTGATCAAACTGCTAGCCAGAGGCAGAGAAAAAGATGGAACTCCCAAACAGGATCCGGGAACAGCACCGTGAGAAGAGTCCCAGCAGGTTGGGATGTGAGAGAATTGGCTTCTCATTTGGAGAGGCGTATCAGCGCTCTTGCCAGTTTACTACTTGCAAATTTAGTCCTGGACATAGCGTCACAGAAACTGTAAATTTTACCTGTGGGATTGGTGTGAATGGGGTAGACTGGAGAGATTGAGGGGATAACTCAGAAGAAAGTAGAGTGCATGCATGTGTGTACATGTAATGAGAGAGGAGGAAGTGGTAATGTATTGAAGGAAGAAGAGAACTATATAGGGAGAGGGAAATACAATAACATGGGGAGAGAGAGAGAAGGGAAAGAAGAAATAGCATAGATGGCAAATCAGGAAAATATCCACCATGATCCATTATAGGAAAGAAAAATAAATATGGGTGAAGAGTGAAGCCAGGAAGAAAGAGCAGGTATAACAAATTTGCCAAGTGATACGTTACTCAAGTAACTTTGTTATAGTCAAGTAATTTATTCAAGAACCACTTTTTGTGGCATTCAGCTAGCTCTGTAGCTGGTCAGACGCTTCTTGGAAAACATTCAACTCAGTGAAGTTTGTCAAATTGCACATGTAGCTGATATTTTTCCTCCGATGTCACCAACCCCCATAAGTAACATTTAAAAATTTATTAAATGGAAACTTCATTTGTTATATATTTGATGGTGTTACAATTAAACCTAGTACATGCTCAACAGGGCCCAATTACTGAAAGGGGTGGTTTGTTTGTTGTTTACAGTATTCCTTTAAATTTCCGGGCATACAGCTTTGGAAGAATATAGCAGCGCAGGTGTCTTTAACCATAGCTACTAGGTTCAATCCTTGGGTCAGGTAAATTTACAAACTCTGATCTTGATAGTTAGCAGTTAAAGCATTTTTACATTTTCAAAGCATATAATTAAAACATTACGGATTAGTTGTATTGAAAGAGACCCAGAGTTGGTGGTGGACAGCTAATTCTATTGGCGTTTGTAAAGTAACAGGGCTGCAAAAAAGGCAAGTGCAGACTTACACCGGAGTTGCCCATAGCTGGGTTTGCCATGTTGAGGTTAGACTTCTGTCAGTTTCGGAAAGGACAGTTGAAATGAACTTGAGGGAAAAGTTGGGACCAGCCACCACTTTCACTTCTGCTGGCTCTTTTTAACCGATTTTCAGTTCATGTTACAGTTCAGTTCAAGCTGAGAGGAATACATTTTGTAAAGAAGTATAAAACAGAAATCCAAAGGTATTGCATCTGCCCTGTCATTCATCAAATAAGTGTATGTGTGGTGGGTTTTTTTAAAAATCAATCCATTTGTTTGGGAAAAAGATGTTCTGTACCATCTTTCAGTTCCGTCTATTGCTCTTTGTCCCATCATTTACTGTTTGCATGGCCTAGAGGTCATTTAGTCTTTCCGTTCTTCTTTTTCTTATAATGCAAGAACAAGGGGATGTCCAATGGAATTGGAAGGTAATATGTTTAAAGCAATAAAGGGAAATAATGGTTTTAAATAATGCACGATTAACCTGTAGAACTCATTGTCACAGAATATCACTGAGATCAAGGCCTTAATAGGATTCAAAAAGGATTAGACACTTACAGCTGATGAGGATGTCTAGTTATATTAGTAGAAAAAAATGGGAGAGGTGTAAACTCTCATGCTTCAGGGCATAGCCAACCATTAATAGATATGGGTTGGAAAGAAACTTCACCCATGAGCAGGTTGTGCACTATGGAGTTTCTTGCCACCTCTGAAGCCTCTGATACTGGCTCCTGACTAAAATGGGCCCTGGATTTGATCTGGTTTGGCAATTTCTACATTCTTAAATAATTTCATATCCACTCTTTATTTAATATATGGAGATAAACCCATCTCATAGAACTGGAAAGGACCTTGAAAGGTCATAGAGTCCAGCCCCCTGCCTTCACTAGCAGGACCAAGTACTGATTTTTGCCCCAGATCCCTAAGTGGCCCCCTCGAGGATTGAACTCACAACTCTGGGTTTAGCAGGCCAATGCTCAAACCACTGAGCTATCCCTGCCCCCCACTCTGCTATGTGCTTGGCTGAATTTAACTGCTTAGATATCCAAGTAGTTAAATCTCTCTGATTACAGTGTCCTGTGAGTTTGAGGACCTTGGGAGTTGGTCCAGGTCTTGGTGGTCCATGGCAAAGATGGATGTGTGAAGGGTACAGCAATGTTCTCTCTATTACCAGGACTTTTAACAGAAGAATGTGTCTTGAAATGGCAGGATCCAGGTTCAGGAGTCACTTGCTCTGTATGTGTGTGCTAGGAAAGTGTATTCATTCCCGTGGTAGTAAGGAGAGTGGGAGGGCCTCTGTAGCACATTCTCCATAGAGGTTTAATGTTGCAGCTGTTACTTACATTATTTCATTGTAGCTTCTTAATTCTGTTTCCACTCAAAGGCTTTTCTAGTTTAAAATCGGCTTAAACTGCATCATTTTTAAAAAGATCCTAAGCTTCTTAGGGATACAGTGCAGTTACTAGTCTTTGGCGGGGTCACTGCACCCCGGCCACGGCCAGTGCCTCAGTCCAACTCTTACTTTTTCTACCTCCATCACTGAGTAGCAAAAGAGGGGCAAGGCCACGGTTTCTTCCTCCAGTGAGGAACTGGTTTTAGTGCTCTTTCAGCCTCCAACATGATTGTTCTCCCTGGCTTCAGTTCCTTTGCATTATCCTCATTACCTTGGGTTAGGTCTTGCATTTCAGAAGCTTATTAGTGGGGCGCTATCTCCCCTCCAGGGCTTTGGATGCTCTAGGATGAAATGGACTGTGTGCATTATAGTGACTGCTGTGTGGAAACGCGGTGTGTGCCTTCTCTAACTTATTCGCCTTTCTCTTTCTTTCTGTCTCCCCCCTCTCTCTTTGCTTTTAGGTCCAAGCCGTAGTGGGTGCAATGAAAGCTCCATGCAGGCCTTACCATGGAAGGCTGTGACTCGCCTGTCATCTCTGGGAAGGACAATGGGTGTGGGATCCCTCAGCACCAGCAATGGACTGAACTCAACAGCACCCACCTCCCTGACAAACCCAGTAGCATGGAGCAGTCCACAACCGAAAACCACGGGGCCCTAGACAGCCTGAGGGTCCCCTTTAATGAGCGCATTCCAGACAGCACCAACTCAGCTGGCCCCAACACTGAGTCCACTAGCAAAGAGGTCAGCTGCAACGAATGCTTGGCCTCCTTCGCCAGTTTACAGACCTATATGGAGCACCATTGCCCCAGTGCCCGCCCACCTCTTCCACTGAGGGAGGAAAGTGGGAGCGATACCAGTGAGGAGGGAGACGAGGAGAGTGACGTGGAGAACCTTGCTGGAGAAATAGTCTACCAGCCAGATGGCTCCGCGTATATTGTTGAAAGCGTCAACCAGTTGATCCAAAGTGGGGGAGCCTGTGGCAGTGGCAGTGGGGCTCTCCCTTCGTTCGTTATGAACTCTCTACCCAACGCTGGGGGCAAACAAGGAGAACCCTCCTCTGCTGCACCCGTGTACCCACAGATCATTAATACTTTCCACATAGCCTCATCCTTCGGGAAATGGTTTGAGGGCTCAGACCAGTCCTTCCCGAATACCTCAGCCCTGACGGGCATCAGCCCCGTCTTGCACAGCTTCCGCGTTTTTGATGTGCGACACAAAAGCAACAAGGATTACCTGAACAGCGACGGTTCTGCCAAAAGCTCCTGTGTATCCAAAGATGTTCCCAACAATGTGGACCTGTCCAAATTTGATGGCTTTGTGCTCTATGGGAAGAGGAAGCCCATACTGATGTGTTTCTTGTGCAAGCTCTCCTTTGGGTATGTCCGCTCATTTGTGACCCATGCAGTGCATGACCATCGAATGACTCTGAGTGAGGAGGAGCGGAAAATTCTTAGCAATAAGAACATCTCCGCTATCATCCAAGGGATAGGCAAAGACAAGGAACCCCTTGTAAGTTTTCTGGAACCAAAAAACAAAAACTTTCAACACCCTTTAGTTTCCGCAGCTAACCTCATAGGCCCTGGACACAGCTTTTACGGTAAATTCAGTGGCATTCGAATGGAAGGGGAAGAGGCTCTCCAGACTGGCACTGCCAGTGGAGCAGAGCAGCCACCATCAGGCATCTTGGCGCCTGGTGCCCTCTTGAACCTTGGTGGGCTGACCAGCTCGGCTCTGAAAACCCCAATTACCTCAGTCCCCCTGGGCCCGCTGGCTTCCAGTCCTACCAAATCCTCAGAGGGAAAAGACCCTGGGGCAGCAGATAGTGAGAAGCAAGAAATGGGTGACCAGGATAGCCTCTCGGAAAAGGCAGAGCCAGCTGAGGAGGTGGAGGACGAAGAAGAGGAGGATGTGGAGGAGGAGGAGGAGGAGGAAGAGGAGGAGGAGGAGGAGGAAGACGACGATGATGAGGGTTGCAAAGGACTGTTTCCAAGCGAGTTGGAGGATGAATTGGAAGATAGGCCCCATGAAGAGTCTGGGGCTGTGGCAGGTAGCAGCAGCAAAAAGGACCCTGCTCTCTCAAACCAAAGCATTTCTAACTCTCCCTTAATGCCTAACGTGCTCCAGACCCTGTCAAGGAGCACAGCTTCTTCTAGTTCTAATTCTGCTTCTTCCTTTGTCTTTGATGGTGCAAACAGGAGGAGTCGTTTAAGCTTTAACAATGAGGGCGGTGGAGCCAGCATGGCAGAGGGCAGCAGGAGGTTGGACTTCATCGATGAAAGTGCCAATAAAGACAATGCCACAGCACCAGAACCAAATGAGAGTGCAGAGGGTGAAGATGGGAGCTACATCTCCCATCACCAGCATGCTGGTCCCCTCTGTGAGCTTGGGGGTGGGGAGTGCCCCTCGGGAAGTGGCGTGGAGTGCCCAAAGTGTGACACCATCCTGGGCTCCTCACGATCACTAGGCGGCCACATGACCATGATGCATTCTCGCAACTCGTGTAAGACACTCAAGTGTCCCAAGTGCAATTGGCACTACAAATACCAGCAGACACTTGAGGCACACATGAAGGAGAAGCACCCCGAGCCAGGTGGTTCATGTGTGTACTGCAAGAGTGGGCAGCCACACCCCCGGTTGGCACGGGGCGAGAGCTACACTTGTGGTTACAAGCCTTTTCGCTGTGAGGTCTGTAACTACTCCACTACTACCAAAGGCAACCTCAGTATTCATATGCAGTCCGACAAGCATCTCAACAACATGCAAAACCTGCAGAATGGAGGGGGAGAGCAAGTCTTCAGTCACACTGCTGGGGCAGCGGCAGCTGCTGCAGCAGCGGCAGCAGCTGCGGCAGCAAACATTGGTAGCACCTGTGGGGCCCCCTCACCCACCAAACCAAAAACCAAACCCACCTGGCGGTGTGAGGTGTGTGACTACGAAACCAATGTAGCTAGGAACCTTCGCATTCACATGACCAGTGAGAAGCATATGCACAATATGATGCTGCTTCAGCAGAATATGACCCAAATCCAACACAACCGGCATTTGGGCCTTGGCAGCCTGCCCTCCCCAGCTGAGGCTGAGCTGTACCAGTACTACCTGGCACAAAACATGAATCTACCCAACCTGAAGATGGACAGCACTTCATCCGATGCCCAGTTCATGATGGGTGGATACCAACTCGATCCCACCAATCCTATGGCAACTATGGCTCCATCTCTAGGTGAGGTTGAAGTGTTTTCCTGTTTTTGCTGCTGTCATGTCTGTGTGGGGGGAGAGGGATTTTCTTTTTGCCATTAGGCCCTGTGGGTGGATGAGGTGCTGTCCATCCCAATCTGTTTTCTCCAATCCTATTTTGAAATATCTATAGCCTTCCATGCAATACATACATAGTTTGGTGAACCACGAAAGGGATAGAGACCCTTCTCCATTCTCACCCTAACTTTTTCTTATCTTCAGAAAATCTTGGGACCCTCTTGTGTTCCTATGTATTTCTTGTGAACTTCAGGTAACTCTGTGGATGAATTGAATAGGGAAACAGTGAAGCCACTGAGAGAGGATGCAATGGGTGAACATCGCTGATTGGATTGTTAAGGGTTCTCCAGTACCCGCAGCAAAGGCACCTTATACTCCCTCCTTAGTTTGGAGAGGGTGAAGCATACTATTGAAGGGGGGGTTAATGAGAAAGGGGCAGGTCTGATGCTTGGATGTTGCATTGTATTAGAAAGGGTAGATGTTGGTTATGGGGATCTGGATCTGGAGAAGTGAAATATATTGACAATTGGTAGGTCAGATATATGTGATTGACAGTCGTGATAGATGCTTGTAGAGTGATATTTGCTTGGTGAAGGGGGCGAGTAGAGACGGTTGCAATGGATGCTGGTTTGAGATCTGAACTCAAAGCTTGAGCACCGAGAGTTGTTAGGATAGGAAGGGTTGGACAAAGGTGGCTGGTGTAGGGAAGGGAGGTGATCTGTTTATTTTGAAGAGGGTTTGTCATCCACACAGCATGTTCTCTGAACAGGCATATTAACGGTACTTTATTACCTGAAAACAAGACTTTATTATACATATATGCATGCATGTTGGCATCACAGTTGTCAGTAAAGGCACAGTCCTTGCCCCAAGGAATTTACTATCTAAGAATAAAGTTAGAATTTGGAATGATGGGCTAAATCTCTTCTTGAAAGTCTGATACGCTGCTATAGTCAGTTAAAGGACACAACTGTATCTTCACCTACAGGAACCCTTGCTATAATGCACACAGTATGCATCCATCCATGTGTATTTGAGCTTCCTATTGCCAATCCAATATGAAACAGTGAAGCATAATAGAACTCTACCAGATCAGCTCTGGCAAGGGTCTGTAGCATTTACCAGCTGAAATGACCCTTTCTCTGCACCCAAGTTCACTAGAACCACAATTATTTGACACTGCTTTCAGAAGTTACATATACAAGGAGAGCACCTACATTCCTCTGACCTGACCTCCTTTTTACTGAACTCCGTCATTTGTAATCTTCTTCATCCATTGAGATTGGACAGGCTAGCTTGGTCTAAGACCGTTACTCCTAAGGCACTAAGTTTTGGGTTCCCAAGACGCCAGCATCTTTTCCCTATACCCCTGTAGCAATGTAGCTTATTGCCGCACAGAGGGGCTTGATGATCTTAAATTTTCAAAACATCTGTTTGTTTGAGAGAGGAGAGAGAACACAGAACATCAAAAAGGAAAAGAAAAGGAAAACTGAGGAATGGAAGGCACTACAAACAAAAGTAATTACAATTTTCTTCCACGTATCTGTTGTCCCAGCTTGTGTCTTTGCGGAAGGTGGCAATGGTTTTGTCTTCGCTGTGACTTTTTTTAATCGTTCCGGGTTGCCAGTAGAAACTATATAGAAACATTTATAATGTAGCTTGTTGACATTTATTAACATTATGGGGAGTCAACATGTTGAGGGTTTCCTGAGACATACCCCCGTCAAAGTCCCCAGCCCTGCCTACCTTAAGCTCTAGGGAAGTGTTTCTGAGAGGAAGTGGGAGTAACCTAGCTGGTGTCGTACTCTTGAGTGACTCCAGCTGAATACGAGCATCTTGAATGAGTCTAAGCTCGTTCGGGAAGTGATTTGTGACTTGTGCACTTTATGGCATTAGGAATCATGGCTACAAATCTTGAGCTAGGAGTTGCGGGGCAGAGTCCCTGCCCTTGCCAATAAGCACTGGACAATTCTAGCTGTTAGGATAAATCTTTTGCTTTGGGTCTATTAGAGTGGCTTTGTTCTGCATGGATGCCTTTTAAGCCCCTTCCTCCTCACTTCCTTAGTCATCTGTCCCTTCTTTTTTATTTGCTGCTTATAAACATATTCATAGTCATTGTTTTGGCAGGTAGGAGGTGCTTTGCCCCTTTTTTTCCATTGAATCCCAGACCTGCCTGTGGCTTCTAGGTTTGAGTAGAACATTAGCTATTCTGGGGACTCCATTTCCATTCAGAATTCCTCATTGTGGAATGTGGTTGGGATGGACTAGCTCAGAAGAGAGAGGCTAGGTTGCATGTCAGGAAAACTGGCCTGACTGGGGATGGCGGAGGTAGGCTGTGGAAAAGTTTCCCAGGGGAAGTGGAGGAAGCCTAGTTGTTTGGGACACTAAAAATGAGTGGCTTGTGCACTAGCAAGTGCCCTTGGGTGCACAATACTGCCCTGGCAGGAGAGGGAGTAGATGATCAGACAGTACAGTGGTGGGGATGAAAAACGTACCTAGATAGAGGAAAGGCCTCTAATCCATGTGTGCCCTGGCACGTCGAAAGGAGTGCATGTGCCAGCAAGCTGGACTTTTCCCTCATTAGCCTTGTCTCCTCTCTGTGAGCGCTGTGTGTGCTCATGGGCATGGGACGCCTGCTCCAGTTGCCTGTGCCTTGCAAGCAGACGGAACTAAAGGCTTCATGGCTCTTCCCTGACTAGAGACGTAACTATCATTATGGCCATGGATCTCCGCAGGGAAGAGAGGCAGCACACGCAGTGCATTGAAAACTAACCTCCACCATCCAGGAGCACTTGTCTTAGAAAAGGTTTGTGCAGATTTCTGGATTCTGCACAGGTTGCACGCCTGCTCAGCAAATTGAGACCGATCCCGATGCTGGCTGTTCCTCAGCAAATGACTGATAGCATAGAAAGGAAAACAAGTAAAATCTCCCTTTTTTGATTAGCTTTAGACTTGAAGGCTAATCAGACTTAAAAATAACCCCTTAAACTGAGCTGGCACGTAGTCAGGCTTAATTGTTGAAGAGGGGGAAAAAGCAAACTGAAGTGTGGGGGGAGGAAAGATGAGCAGAGCTCCCCCATGGAGGCTGGTGGTTGGGCTATTTGCTTCGGCATGAGATCCCAGGTAATGGAGAGGAGTCTTCCTTCCTTGCACATCCTCACGCCTTTCTGACGATCTAAAGAAGAGCTCGCTGTATCCATTTACTATAAGTGAATGGAGGTCAGCTCTTGGTTTAGCTGGGTCAGTGATAATTTGAAGAGCGGGGATATGACAGAGCGAGAGAGAGAGAGCATGCGTCCTGCTGACTTTTTCTCTGACACACATACGCATACTTGTCCTTCCCCAGTTATTAGCCGTCATCCTTTCCTTGGCCATAAGATCTCCCCCCGGCCAGGACTTTCCGTGAGCGTATCTACCATTCTGAATGTTTGTTTCAGACAAGTGCTGAGGCTTCCTGCTGAGGGCATGGTACTTTTAGGGAGCTGCAGCTGTCGGCTCTTGCTAGTTGCAGAAATGAATTACTTTTGGTGCTGCTGCAGCATAACTTCCTAATCACACTGCTTGTGCTGCTGTGCATCATGGCCAGAGAGCCTCTTCTTCAGCAGGGGCTGGGTTTAGATGTCCCATGGGTGACCTTTCTTGTCTCTTCCCTGTGTCCTTGCCTGCCTGAAGAGAACTGTCCGATTCCTGAGAGGTGACCACATAGGTGATAGAGCCCGCAAGTGGGAGAGTTTCAGACAGTTTTTCACAGAGCAGCACAGTGGAGACTTTCCCCTCCTAAAATCTGTTGGGACTCGCATTTATTTTCTCTCTGGCTGGCAAGGACCTGCTGTGCTCCTGGCCCAAGGGCCAGCAGGTACTGGGCTGGGCAACAAGGGACTGTTGTACTCCGGGCCCAATGGCTGTAGACCCAGGCAGCTGGCACTTTTGTGCCTGGCCCAGGATACCAGCAGTGCAGAGGCCTGGGCAAGGGGTGAGAAGTCCTGTTGTGTTTTGCTTCTGACCCACGACCTGGTGGGCATATTATGGGGCATGCTGGGGGAGTGAATGTTCTGCTCTGCTCCTGTCGTGGGAGGTACAGGATCCAGCTTTTCTGACTTATATTTTTCTCTCTCCTTTGTGCAGTGGGTGGAGAGATCCCCCTGGACATGCGGCTGGGGGGCGGGCAGCTGGTGTCCGAGGAGCTAATGAACCTGGGTGAGAGCTTCACACAAACAAATGACCCATCGCTGAAGCTCTTCCAGTGTGCTGTGTGCAACAAGTTCACTACAGACAACCTGGACATGCTGGGGCTGCACATGAATGTGGAGCGCAGCCTACCGGAGGATGAGTGGAAGGCAGTGATGGGGGACTCATACCAGTGCAAGTTGTGCCGCTACAACACACAGCTCAAGGCAAACTTCCAGCTCCACTGCAAAACTGATAAGCACGTGCAGAAGTACCAACTAGTAGCGCACATCAAGGAGGGTGGCAAGGCCAATGAGTGGAGGCTGAAATGTGTGGCCATCGGGAACCCCGTGCATCTGAAGTGTAATGCCTGTGACTACTACACCAACAGTCTGGAGAAGCTGCGTCTGCACACAGTTAACTCCAGGCATGAGGCCAGCCTGAAGCTGTACAAGGTGAGGCTTGATTGCTCTTTATCTTCCTTGTGGGGAACCCGACTGTCAAATCTGAGCTACGGTGAGAGTGGGATTTTAAACCCATTCAGTCTAGTACCTCCGCGGGGCTTGGCCCCAGGCTCACTGGGATCACACACCTCGTCGGCTTGCACTTTGCTAGCAACTCTTTTGGGCTCCGAAAGCCTTAGGCCAAGCTTTTCAAAAGTGATAGTGACTCTTGGGTGCCCAACTTGAGGGGCTGAGCACCTGTCCTCTGCAAATTAGATCCCTTTAAGGTGTGTGACATTGCACATCCAAAATTATCAGTCCTGTCTGAAAATCGCATCCCAACAAATGCTTTCTCACTGCTAATCTCGGAAGGGATTCTGCTAGCTAGGGTTTGCCTTATGTCAGGTTGCTCATCCTTGCAAACAACTTTCAAAAAGCTACTCCCATCCAAGCAGGAACTCCAGGCAGTGTGCTCATGCTAGAATGGAGAATGCGTGTGGGGAGTGTCAAAGAAGCTGCCAGTGCCCTGTTTCTTTTGCGCAGTGTATATGGGAGTGCTAAGGATGTGTTCTTGAACCACTGCTTGAGCCCGCTGGAAAGGAGCGAGAACAAATTCTATACATGTAGTTGACTGAAGGCCTGGTCAAACTGACAGCTTCACTAGGATGATATGTCACAGCCTTTCATTACCACTCACCTTCCACGTTACACGTTGCTCCATGACTGCTATCTTGGTTTTTGTCTTTTTTCCTCTTGCCTCCAATTTTCTGTCCCTTCTGTAACCATCTTTTCCTCTCCTGCCTCATTTTCCCCCTCCCCCCACCCAAACCCTGTAGGCTGTAACCCAAGAGGAGCTCCGGATACAGTAAATAGTCCTTTCACTCGCGCAGCAGAATTGCTCCAGACGTTTTTATTGATTTTCACTGGACTTAAAGCTTCACCTTTTTCTCTAATCATCCCATAATGGCTTTAGTATGAACAATCAGGTACAAATCGCCATAAATCTAAGCAGCCTCACTTCGCATACCTTCTGCTCACTTACACATGCTCTGTCCCTCGCTGTCTTCTCATTTTGCTCAATTTTATATTCTCTGTCTGTCTTTTCTCCTTTCCTCTCCTCTCCCTGTAACCCTAAAGGGGTCTACAATTTTGGATTAGACTAGGCGGTCTCATTTTGTACCCTATTTCTTTCGTTTCCTAAACCTGCCATGCCTTTTTGCTGTCTCAGGTGAGTTCAAAACTTTGCATCTCTCCCTGTGTCAGTCCCCCCAGACTAAGGAGGAAATGTGCGGTTTTTAACATAGGCAGTTGTTCCAGGAAATGGATTACTCCAGGAATTTCACGGGGAGAGGGGAAAGCAATAGGAGGGGTGAATAGTTTAGCCTAGGCTAGAACAACTTGGAGACTCAGCTAGTATTAACAGGGCATGCCTGAGGAAGCTCCTGGTGCTGCAGGCCTAGCGGATGTGACCGGGGCTCCTCTGAACATCACTGTTATCAGTGGCATGGCACAGCTCGGCTCTGAAGATGACTAAGTTCACTCCTATTTCTCTGCTTTCAAGTATCCTATTTTAGTAAAGTCAAAGAAGCTGGGACATGTATGAGAGGGAATTTGGGGTGAAAATGGGAGCAGGAGAGATCTCTCAGAGGCTAGGAGAGGACATCTAGATAAAGTGGTCTGTCTTCAGAATTAAAACTCATGTACCAAGCATCATGATTTCAACTTGTAATAGTCTTTAGATTTGATTTTTGTTGTTGTTGTGTGAGGACAAGACAATGGTGACAGGCTGCAAAATTTCTTGGTTCAAACCCTCTGGCTCTGTTGTGCTCCCTGGTGAGAAAGCAGATTGTGGGCACTGGCTTTCTCCTTCCCTCCCTGTTTCCTGCCGAAACAGGAAAATGATAAATGAAGAGATGGTGCGGGGAACGTTTTTCTAAAACAATATATTGGAGGCTTGTGAAAGGCCTTTCCCAGACAGGTGAAGGAATTCATTCTCAGGGACACTTGGTAGATTCAGCCCTGAGCACTTAGTCACGATTTTAAAATCTCGTTTGTCTTTGAGGTGAGAGTTGCAGTGAAACATTCAAGCAAGAGAGAGCAGGAACTACCTTGGTATCAAAATACTGAACCCGGGCACCTACTGGTCTAGCATAGGTATAATTGTCTGCTAGCGTAGCCACACATTCCCTGAAATGCTTGTATGGAATTCATTGCGTTGGTACCCCAACCACTTTCACTGTAAATCGTATAAGTCATGTTGCTCTTCTTACTTAGTTACCATTGTGCTATCCAATGAAAGGAGAGATTCCCAGAGAACCTTAGCCCAGCGCGTTGATGGATTCGGTGTTCATTTTCATGGAAGAACTTGGCTGTAGATAGACAGAGTTGTTCACTGAGGTCCTCAGCTCAGAGTTTCCATTCTTTAGTGTGGTTTTAGTGCCATGGAGCTTTGATAGCTGATGGGTGGAGTGGGGGCAGTTCATGGACCAGTTTCTCTTCTCTCAGCCCTTGGTGTGGTCTGCAGTAAATTGAGATTGATTGGATGTTATTTTTCCTCTTGCTAATGTAATCCATTAGCCTGGCACATGCATAATCAGTTTAGAGCACAGTTAACTGGATGTAATCGAGTTCTTCCCTGTCTGCTGGAGAAAATCCTCTCCAGATGCTGCCTGGGTGAGAGAGCGCACGAAGCTTACCGCGCACAATCCTCCTTACTCTGCCTCTTTGCCGTTTTCCTTTTAAATCATGTTATTGGCCACTTGGGTTGCCCAAGAGCCACTTCCTCAGCAGCAAGTGGCGGAGCTGGAAAATGGGATCCTGAGACCTCGTTAGTCAGCAGCATGACGAGCCTGTGAGTCCTCCCCTGCCATGTGTCCGGTGCTTTCTGGTGAGGGTGGAGTGAGAGACTGCTTGAAATTTTAACACAACCTCTTTCCAAGGTCCCAGTATTTCAGGATGTCTTAAGCCCAGTTCCCTCTTATAAGGGGGAGGATTCTTTGGTGGGGTGTTTTGTGTTGGAGTTTCTCTCGCTGATAAACATGGAGAGATCTGACAACCTTCCCCCACTCTCCTTTCCCCCCCTCTAAGTTGTCAAACCAGGACTTGTGGTGAAATCCTGGGAGCCCGAAGGAATATAGCGTCTGTCTCTCACCACTGCTTGTGCTCTCATGTCCTTTGTCAGTATATTTTCATACTGCCAGACAAATTACCCAGAAAGTGCCACTAGTATCATAAATATTTGTTTCAGCTCTAAGTGGAATGAGGTGGACATGCTGGTTCAGGAGATGAATAGGATATGAAATATTTCAATTCTAGTTGAGGCAGTGTGGTCTAGCGGAAAAGCATGGGGCTGGGAGCCGAGAGACGGGGATCCATTCTAGGGTCAGCCACTGACTTGCTCCGTTAGCTAGGGCAGATCCCTGCCTTTCTCTGTAACATGGGAGCGATAATACTCCTTTTCCTTCAGTGCTTTGAGATTTACGGAGTATTTCTGATCTTGAGACAGTATGCAGACAGAGAAACTTTTTAACCTGTAAATCATAAACCAAGTTCTAATTCAGACTAGGTTAGCAAAAGTCATTCAGATTTGGCTTTCCTGTGAAATGTAGGGAGGATGGTATCTCATCTGGCAACGGGAGATGCATTCCCTGATTCGTGGGATAATGCCATTTTATCCAGGGCAAGAGGGGCATTTGGGGACAGCTAGAAAGGGTACTGGAGATCTTGGGGAGGCCTTGGTATGGTGAATAGATGAACTGGGTTTACAGAGAGAGGGGTGTTCTAAACTGACATCTGACTATTTTGTGTCACAAGGACAGAGCCCAAAGCCTGGGCACCAGTTGTCCATCCCAGCTCCTACTTGGATTCCCATTTGTTATGCTTCTTTGCAGGAATTATGTGGAGGAAGGGGAGGGCAGGTTTGAGGTACTCTCCAAAGGTGATTATTTGGAGAAACCTAATTCGCTTTTTTGGGGTTTTCTCCTTCGTAGAGGTTCTGTGGAGCAGCTTGTGGCCTCCCCTCTTATGCTTTTTTGAGGCGTTTTTAATCTGATGAAAACCAAATGCCTTCAACTCTGTTAATTAGCATATCTTCTCTACGGTATCACTGGACAAGTAGCTGGGATAATAGTGGGAAGGGTATGGGATGGAAGGCAGTAAAACTCTACAATTTAAAAGGAACTCTCTGGCTTCCCCCCACTTCTTGCCTGCTTCTTCCCTCCTGAAACAAAGGAATGTAGTTTATGCATCACCTTGTTTCTCTGTGATCCCTACAGATGTTCAAGCACTTGCCTAAGACAGCCAAGCTAATGTACAGTCCCTGAAGTGCAGCCCCTACAAGGGAAGCATGGAGATGGCTTAATACCAGTGCACTGCATCATGTGACAGCCACTGGCTTTTTACAGCTTGTTTTCTGGTCAGTGTTTTTTCCATGAAAAATCTGTTACCTCAAGCAGGTAGGTAGGGACCCATCCAGACTCCTTACACGTGAGATTCCAACAAGGGTCCCACCACTAGGGGAGAAGTTAGGACCTATCCAAATCCATTGTAGTGACAGGGCTTATGCATGGGCACCTTCGCTAGGAGAGAGACTGAGACAAAGCAGTATCCTCCATATAGGAAGGGTGCAAGTATAGATTCCACTAGAGCCTATTTTACAGATGGAGTTTCCAGTGGGAATTAATTCACTAGAGCAGGAGCGGAGGCTGGGAGCTTCCTGCAGAACGTTTTACAATAAGCTCTCTGTGAAGATCTCTTTGAAGTGTAAAAAGCTGGGTTAGAGCCAGAGCCTAGGCTGGGAGCACTGGAGGAACACATAGCTTAGCATGTTTGTCAAAGTAATGAGTGTCGCGTATCCTTGCCCTGCATTCTTTGCACGGATATCTCCGTATTATGCAGGGAATGGGTAAGTTGGAGAGGAGGCCTCCTTTGATACACGCTGGCTGTAGAAAGCTATATGTAGAGGTTCTTCATTAACCTGTAGCAACTGTGCAGTGGGAAGAGGAAACGTTTCATTCGTGCCTGTGGAATTACCAGCAGACTGTCCCTTCATTGTTGAAGCTGTTGGTCCAGTTCACTGTGTGCCATGCTGGAGACTCACCCCAGACTCCATCTGCTCAGAAAAGAGACAGATCTGGTCAGGCAGGAGGCAGGCTCAATGCTGCTGTCTTCATGGGGCAGAGAAGCTCTAGAAGTGAGGTGCTTGCTGCAGGTCATGTGCCAATAGCTCATCCTTAATTGCTTTTGTTTAACAAAGAAGAAAAGGACCTAGCACAGGGGTACTCAAACTGGGGGTCGTGACCCCTCAGGGGGTCACAAGATGGTTACATGGGGGTCACAAGCTGTCAGCTCTGTGGGACTGACAGCCCCGAGCTCCCGTTAAATTAAATTACACATCCCCATTTTTAATTTATAAGGGGGGATCACACTCAGGGGCTTGCTGTGTGAATGGGGTCACCAATACAAAAAGTTTGAAACCCACTGACCTAACACACTGAGTTCCCTGTTCTCTATGGGGAGAAAGGGATGTTTTCGATCTCCCCTGTTTTCTGCTAGATGTAGGAGGCCGCAGAAGGGTACCCTATGACTCGCGCTCTGCCTTTGGAACCTGTGGTTCTCACACCTTGTTTTAATTTAGCTGGATTTGTTTTCACTTTCATCAAAAGTTAGAATAGGGCCAGTTGTTGCAGAAGGTGAAGTGTCAGGCAGGGCTCCTGTATGCTGGAAGTGGAGTTAGTACCACCCGGATGGGCATGGTATAAGAACCTACCAGAGAAGAACTGGAGTTCCACCATCCTCATGTTTCGCCCCCCTTATTCAGGGGACACTTGTTCTCACACTTGAATGGTTTGCAGTCAGCACTTTTGCTAAGAATATCCTTTCTTGCATCACAGTAAACCGGCTTTTTCCTCTGTATAGTGTCTCTGATCCCAAAGAATTACAAATGCTTTTCCTGAAGGAGAACTCTATAGAGCTCAAAAGCTTCTGTCTTTTACCAAGAGAAGTTGGTCCAATAAAAGCTATTACTTCACCCATCTTGTTTCTTACAAATGAATAGTCACTTCACACTCCACTTGAAAAGCAGCCATTTCACATTGCAATCCACAATGGTTTAGCTTAAGGACAAACAGTTAGGAAGAATTATCCAGTTAAACTGCAAAGGACTTCTATGGATGCAGAAAGTAATTTCCCAAGTTGGAACTGGGCCAGAAGACCAGAGTTAACTGCTTTTGCAAAAAGTGTCAATGGAACTGTAATGCCTACCTACACCACAGCACCGCCTGGCAGCAGCTTGGCTCATTAGTAGAGCCCCGCACGGATACATCTGATCAGCGATCTGCAAAAATTGGACATGGATATCCACATCTGCTCTGAGTGGTAGCCGCATTAGTCTGTATCAGCAAAAACAACGAGGAGTCCTTGTGGCACCTTAGAGACTAACAAATCTATTTGGGCATAAGCTTTTGTGGGCTAGAACCCACTTCATCAGATGCATGGAGTGGAAAATACAGAAGCAGGTATAAATAAATGAAAAGATGGGAGTTGCCTTACTACATGTGAGGTCAATCTAACAAGACAACTCAATTGACGGCAGGATACCAAGGGAGGAAAAATAACTTTTGTAGTGGTAATGAGAGTGGCCCATTTTGAACAGTTGACCAGAAGGTGTGAGTAACAGTAGGGGGAAATTAGGTTTAGGTTTTATAATGACCCAACCACTCCCAGTCTTTATTCAGGCCTAATGTAATGGTGTCCAGTTTGCAAATTAATTCCAGTTCTGCAGTTTCACGTTGGAGTCTGTTTTTTAAGTTTTTTGTTGAAGAATTGCCACTTTTAGGTCTGTTGAGTGACCAGAGAGGCTGAAGTGTTCTCCTACTGGTTTTTGAATGTTATGATTCCTGATGTCAGATTTGTGTCCATTTATTCTTTTGCATAGAGACTGTCCGGTTTGGCCAATGTACATGGCAGAGGGGCATTGCTGGCACATGATGGCATATATCACATTGGTAGATGTGCAGGTGAACGAGCCCCGGATGGTGTGGCTGATGTGGTTAGGTCCTTTGATGGTGTCCCTTGAATAGATATGTGGACAGAGTTGGCACTGGGGTTTGTTGCAGGGTTCGGTTCCTAGGTTGGTATCTTTGTTGTGTGGTGTGTAGTTGCTGGTGAGTATTTGCTTTAGGTTGGGGGGCTGCCTGTAAGCGAGGACATCTGCTCTGCGGATATCCACAGATTTTCGGGGCTCTACTCGTTAGGTTAGTGCTGGCTCAGAGGGAAGATTCCTGCCAGCTGAATCACTGGCACCACTTCTTGTTGCACCCAGGTATTTTTTTGAGGTCTCTCAGTCAAATACTGATTTCTAGACAAATACTTGCTGGTTTTAAGATCAGTGTTTTTATCCCAGAGTGCAGACCAGAGAAGAGAGAATTTGTCCACTTACAGAAATGTTGTGCAGGTTTCCTTATCCCAAACTAAGCTTCTGAACTGAAATGGGTTTCAGGACTGGAGTAAGCTTCAAAATCTAGAACAAGCGTCTGAGCTACACTAAACTCTGAGCTGGACCAGCCTGCTCATGAGCTATAGCAAGCTCCCATGTTAGAATGGGCTCCTCACCAAGGGCCTGCTCCTGCCTGCTCTGAGCTCCCAGTAGTCCAAGCCCCCAGATGAAGAGTTTTGCTGATGGGCTCTGTGGCCCACCTGAGAAGTTTGGGTATTATGCCATCGGGTCTTGCAGCACTCCTGCTATGCAGTGTCTTTATCAGGGACCAAATCTCTTCCAACATGCGTAAATCTGTACAGGTTTCAGGGTCTGGAATTGCATCTACTACTAATGCTTCCAGGTCTGGGCATGGAGTTGCTTCAGGATGCTTAAGTGCAGTCTCATAATATTTTCCCTCTTTTCAGACCTTTTTCTTGGGATGAGGATGTTTTACCATTAGCCATATTTATCAGACATAAACCCCATGCGAAGTAAAGTTTTGGATCAAAGTGATTGAATAGCTTTGAATGCAGGCCGTTATTTATTAGATCTTATTCCCTCTTCTGCCCAGTTCTCAAAATAAGCTTCACAATCCACTTTTGCTCTTGCCCCCAAAATACCTTGTAAATGTTTGTTTAGCATCATCATGGCACTATATGGCCTCAGACATCTTTTGCAGAATTTGAAAAGTCTCATCAGATAGGCAAGGGCATCGTTGCAGCGTTTCAGGTTTGGAATGGTGTCTATAGCTTCTCGGATGACTCTGATTCTGGCTGTCCCAGCTGATTCTTTGTCATCTGGGAGAGCACTAAGTGCATTGGATAGAGTACTCTGTCACCGTCCATAACCGAAGCGCCCCAGACCCTGCCAGAACAATGGATGCAAAACCTGCAGACATATCTCCACTGCTACAACAATCAACGCCCTCCAGGACACACCTTTCAAGATCCATGGTCCTACACCTGCCTAGCACAACAAGTGGTGTACCTCATCCAGTGCACTAAATGCCCCAGTAACTATGTGGGTGAAACCAGACAATCCCTACGCTCTCAAATGAACTCACACAGAAAAATGATAAAAGACAAAAGCACCCTGTCACCGGTGGGTGGACACTTCACAAGGTGACCTCTCTGTATCTGACCTACCAATCCTCATCCTCAAACAGAGACACTGGATTTATGGCTTGTATGACTAGGTTACAATCTGTAACCCACTAACCCCCCCCCCTTTTGTCTTACGACTACAGGGGTGTTAACTGGCCCCTTCACCTTGAATGGCCCCTCAGAATATATGATAACTACTTACACTAAACTATCTGTTCAACCTTGTATTTAGCCATTACACTCTGAGAACCATTCCCAGATCTGAAGAAGAGCGCCGTGAGTCTAGAAAGCCTGTCTCTTCCCACCAACAGAAGTTGGTCCAATAACAAGTTTCAGAGTATTCTCTCGCCCACCTGGTCTCTTGAGTATCCTGGGACTGACAGGGCTATAATTACTGCATAACAGTACACAATGGTCAGCCAGGAAGATAAGTGACTCCCATCTCCTGTCTTGTAGAACTTGTCTTAAGGCATGTCACTTCTGGGTGACCTGCCTTTAACTGCAGGGACTTAAGAGCACGTGGGCATGCACACACATACTCCTCCTTACATATTATCCCCATGTATGTTTCACAAAGATGATGATGACCAGGCTTTCAGTGCAAACCTTACATGATGCTCCTTGGTAAACTAGAATGTAAATACCAGAGCCGGGGGGCCTGCAATCCTTATGCACCACTGCGTCCTCTGCCAGCTGGCATCAAGAGGTCCTTGGGTCCCACATTCTCCTCCACCTGACTCAGAATGGTGTGTCTGTAGCCTCTCCCCCAAGTCTAAATAAAACGCCACCAACACATTTTCCCCCAAGTAAAACATCCCTGCATCTCTATGCATTCAAGGAAGAAAGGATAAACCAACCCTGCAATGAATACACTGCAGTTGGATTCTACTTTGCTTTCTCCTCTTGGGACTCATTAAGGAATTTTAATACAGGTAACATATATTATCCATTTAACTCTTTCAAAAACCTAATCCTGGGGCCTTCACACTCCCTGTGCCAGCCTGCTCCACCACATTACCCGGGCAGTAAAATAGATTTTTGCATTTAATGTTGTAATACAAAAATACCTTAATATAGGACCAGCCACCATGTTCTGTATGTTTGCCCCTTAGGAGGGGTTGGGACAGAATGAATTTAGAGTGTAAAACCACTTGTAAAATACTTCATTTATTCAAGTCAGACCTTTTTTTAGACACATCTTGTCCCTGCTTTTACAATATTGTGGTATGTCCTGACCCATATTCAGCCAATGTCTTAGGGAGGCAAGTTTGGTTTGCACAGTGATGAAACTGAAAAAGCACTGAAGATAAGAGACCAAATAGACTCCAAAGGCACCGGGAGTGAGCAATCCAGAGTCGAAGGGTTGGGAATATTGGAGTAGAGCAGCCTCCCAACCCTTCTGTCTACTTGTTAAAGTAAAATTCAAACTCCAAATTGTCAAGGAAGATTTAGAATTCAGTCCAAAATGTTTCTCTCCATTTTTTGCCCAGTCTTTGACCCTAATCGTAGGAAAGGTGGAAGAAGTTCTCATTGCCTCCGTCACCATCGCTTCACAGACAAGTGTGAACAGTCCTGTGGGCTTGGCTTCTCTTTGTCACTGAAGTGGGGGCGTGGGGGGGAGAGAGAGAGCAGCAGGGCTTAAGGGATTCTTTCCTAGCTGCCCAGGCTTTGGTTGTTATCTCCACAACTAGGGATTGTAAATTGTGACCAGAGTACAACCCGAGCCCTGTACGGCACTGCACAATGCCCGTGCTCATCTGAATTCACACTTCATTATTTCTCAGTGTAAGCTGAGAATGTATCTGAGTGTTTTGATGAAATTCTACAAAGTAGTGCCTGCTCATCCTACCGTGCCATATCTGTCCCATATCTGTCGGCTGCAGACCAAGGATGGAAGCAAGGCAGTTCAGGGGGGCAATTTCTTGACAGTTTGATATACTGCTGATTCTCTTGAGTCCGAATAAAACAGCGTGGAATTACACTCTGAAGATTCTGATTACTGATTGGAATCCATCAACCATGGTGGTTGTTTGGAACATCTGCTAATGACAGCTCTGGGTTCCGGAACCGCATGAGAAGAGCCTTGAGCTCTGTGTCTGATCAGTCAGAGGGGAATGAAGCAGATTCGTAGATTCTAGGACTGGAAGGGACCTCGAGAGTTCGAGTCCAGTCCCCTGCCCTCATGTACTCACTTGCATATATTTACTCTCTCTGATTACAGCTGCAGATTTGGCATTGTGAGAAGTTCTAATTGGGAGAGTTAAAATGAAGTTTACTAGAGCTTGGTGTCAGGAGGTCTGTGATCCCAAGGCTCTCTGGAGGCATACCTTGTTTAAAGGGCTAAGAAGGCAGTCGTGCCATTGCTTAAGTCTGGGCCTGAGAGATTCCCTGTAGTGGGTGGGTCTACGAGATGGGAGTACTACATCTGTAAGGGTATGTCTACACTACAGGATTAATCCGAATTTAGATAATTCGAATTTGGGAAACAGGTTGTATAAATTCGATTGAGCGCGGCCACACTAAGCACATTAATTCGGTTTTTAACCACATTAATTCGGTGGTGTGCGGCCACACTACCCCATTACTTTAACCACAGTAATTCGGTGGTGTGCGGCCACACTAACCCTAATTCGAATTAACAAAATCGATTTAGGCACTACTCTGCTCGTCGAGGTGGAGTACAGAAATCGATTTTAAGTGCCCTTTAATTCGAATTAACTGGCTCTGTAGTGTGGACGGGTGAAGGGTTAATTCGGATTAACGCAGCTAAATCCGAATTAAAGTCGTAGTGTAGACCAGGCCTAAGAGATCAGAATAGGCAAATCCAGACACCCTGTGGCATGTTTGCGCTGCAAGCCATCTGCTAGGCAGCTTGTCCTTCCAGAAGAAGCTCATCCATTCATAGAATTACTTATTGCCAGCTGCCTAATGAGTCCATAGTCCCAAATGGCTAGGCCGAGGCCCTACTCTCACATTCCTACTGTGCAGAGTATGCCAGGACAGAGGCTTGAGAGATGCTGTTTGGAATGTTAAACTGCTTCTGCATTTCCAGGTGAAATGGGTCCCGTGTCCTTGCCAGAATTTGAGGCTGCAGCAGCTGCAGCCGTGTTGCAGGCAGTGTGGCTACAGGATCTTTTGGTGCCTCCTCCCCTGCTTATATTTATTCAATAATATCGCAAGCCCTGAAGTCTCTCTCGAAGCTGAGCCCTTTGTGCTGTGCTGTTCCTAGGAGCAAATAATAAGTTCGTCCCAGGAAGTCACAATCGCACTTTTGTGACCGATGAAAATGGGTTTGTCCCCGGTGCAATAGTTAAACTGTTCAACTTTTGTTCAGGGTGACCATTGAACAGGTGTTTTCAGCAATGGGTCAGTTTCCTTGTGTGTGTGTGTGGGGGGGGGGGGGGGGGGGCTTGGTGTGCTCCCTACCCAGAGAGGGATCAGTGTGATGTGGGATTGGCTCTTGATTTGTCATAGTCTGTTAGAAATAACACTTTGCAAGTCAGCTTCATCCCATGATGTCGCCTAAGACAAGTATGCTTTCTTTGGACAGTGCTATGCAACTAATTACAGCTATAGTCTGAAAAGTGCCTGTGGAAATGGTATTTGTGGTTCTCTTTGATCTGATCCTATGTAAAAAGTGCTTAGTTTACAACTAAAGATGTTTTTTCTGACTGCCAGCCCTGCAAATTCAGCCTGCCCTTAAAGAATCATGTGGGTTCTTTCCCTCTTGTACATCATTACTTGCAATAAAAGTTTCACAAATCTAATTGTGCCAGGAGTTGCACTTGTGCAAACCAAACGTCTTTAAATTGTGCTTTAGTTACACCAGTGCAGCCATCAGTGGTTCACACAGGTGTGTCTGCTTGGAACTTAGTAAACAAGTCTGTTGCTGATGCACAAGGAGGAATAGACTCCAGCTCATTCAGTCTGAGCACTCTTGGATCTTTAGAGCTAATAGGAGTAAGAAGCATTAACTAAAACAACGAGGAGTCCTTGTGGCACCTTAGAGACTAACAAATTTATTTGGGCATAAGCTTTCGTGGGCTAGAACCCACTTCATCAGATGCGTGAAGTGAAAAATACAGGAGCAGGTATAAATACATGAAAGGATGGGGTTTGCTTTACCAAGTGTGAGGTCAGACTAACAAGATAAATCAATTAACAGCAGGATACCAAGGGAGGAAAAATAACTTTTGAAGTTATTAGCACTGTAGTGCTAATAAGCGATGGTCACATAAACACCACCCTATACCGGACACCTACTGACCACTGTACTTGCCTACACGCCTCCAGCTTTCATCCAGACCACATCACACGATCCATTGTCTACAGCCAAGCTCTAAGATACAACCACATTTGCTCCGATCCCTCAGACAGAGACAAACACCTACAGAATCTCTATCAAACGTTCTTAAAACTGCAATACTGACCTGATGAAGTGAAGAAACAGATTGACAAAGCCAGAAGGGTACTGAGAAGTCACGTATTACAAGACAGACCCAACAAAGAAAGTAACAGAACGCCACTAGCCATCTCCTACAGCCCCCAACTAAAACCTCTCCAGTGCATCATCAAGAATCTACAGCCTATCCTGAAGGACGATCCCTCACTCTCTCAGATCTTGGGAGATAGGCCAGTCCTCGCCTACAGACAGCCCCCCAACCTGAAGCAAATACTCACCAGCAACAACACACCACACAACAAAAACACCAACCCAGGAACCAAACCCTGCTACAAACCCCAGTGCCAACTCTCCACATATCTATTCAAGGGACACCATCAAGGACCTAACCACATCAGCCACACCATCCGGGGCTCGTTCACCTGCACATCTACCAATGTGATATATGCCATCATGTGCCAGCAATGCCCCTCTGCCATGTACATTGGCCAAACCGGACAGTCTCTATGTAAAAGAATAAATGGACACAAATCTGACATCAGGAATCATAACATTCAAAAACCAGTAGGAGAACACTTCAATCTTTCTGGTCACTCAACAACAGACCTAAAAGTGGCAATTCTTCAACAAAAAAGCTTAAACAGACTCCAACGTGAAGCTGCAGAACTGGAATTAATTTGCAAAGTGGATACCATCAGATTAGGCCTGAATAAAGACTGGGAGTGGTTGGGTCATTACAAAACCTAAACTTAATTTCCCCAATACTAATTTCTCCCTACTGTTACTCCCACCTTCTTGTCGACTGTCTGTAATGGGCCACTCTCTTACCAGTTCAAAAGTTATTTTTCCTCCCTTGGTATCCTGCTGTTAATCGATTTATCTCGTTATATTGACCTCACACTGGGTAAAGCAACCCCCATCCTTTCATGTATTTATACCTGCTCCTGTATTTTTCAGTCCATGCATCTGATGAAGTGAGTTCTAGCCCATGAAAGCTTATGCCCAAATAAATTGGTTAGTCTCTAAGGTGACAAAAGGACTCCTCGTTGTTTTTGCTGATACAGACTAACACGGCTACAACTCTGAAGCATTAACTAGTTCCGTTAAGTCGGCTGGCCTGACTTCCATAATACCTTGGATTGCTCCCCTTCTGACAGCCACCAAAAATGCCTTGATTTGTTCCTGTCCTCTTCCCCTGTGCTGCTTTTAAAGCAATGAAACAGGGAGGGGCTATCGTGGAGAGACCTCTTCCAGACCTCTGAATGGGTCAGCCAAGCGGAGTTGGGCTTAGGACCCGGCTTTCCCACTCTCACACATTAGTCAGACGTTTGCTGCTTTGCAGCCAGCTGTGGTTTAATCAGTGTTCTGTGTAATGGTTTGGCTAGAAACATAGGTGCTGTCTCATTTTACGGTGTTTCTCTCTGAATCTGTTTGATCAGTTCTTGTGTCTCTCTGCTCCCCACCCTGTCACGTGGTCCTTTTCATGGGCTCCAAGTCTGCCAGCACAGGGCAGTAGGAAGGAGAGTTGATGCAGTGGAGATCATGTTGCTCTGATGTACTTTCAGGGACGGCAGGCCCAGCACGACCTCTTCTCCCATCAGCTCTCTTGCAGTGAGGTTCACAAGTAGGGAGTTCACAAGCCCTGGTGTTTCATTTTACTCTGTTTGGATACTTTTGAAAGGAGTTAATATTCTCTGGCATGCTACCATTCGCTTCTGCTGTCCAATGGCATGTATCTTTCACTCAGGCACTTTCCGTCTCCTGTGCATACGTTGGAAAACCGTGTCTCACTCACTCCTCCCCCTTTTTTTCCCTCATGCTCCGAGAATGGTAGGTTTTAAAAAAAACACCTGGGGAAGTTTCAGGCAGCAGTAACAAAGCCTGTCTCCACAGAGGGGAGGCTAATTACACAGCTAATTAATCCAACAGATGTCACTTTAAATGCCTGATTCTTTGAGAGTCTGTTGCGCACACATGCTGGTTAAACAGACTTCATGGGCCCTGTTCACAATGCCTGCTCAGGCTGTTGGTGACTGTCACTTTAAAGCGTGGGGTGTCCTGTGCCTTGTTTGCATCCAGAAACTGGTCCTGGAGAGTTGAGTCTAGACTTCATTCAAAATAGATGGCAGTCAGAGATAACGTTCCTGTGATAGTTCCGGTTAATCGACAGCCCCAGCACCCCTCCTCCCAGCACGCCCCCTCCTGTTTGAAAGTTATTGGAGTTAGGCAGATGCCGAGTGGGAGAGGAGCCCTGCATAGGACACCAGTGTAACAGAGGCAACTGGCTGGCTCAGGCAAACGGGAGTCTGGATATCTGAGCCTCTCAGCTTTGTGGTCACCTGTTCAAATTCAACCCAGTTCTGTAGCACCCGAAGCTGTTAGCCTCTTTTAAGTGTGATTGGTCTGTCTGGATAACCAGCAGCACACCTGGCATCCAATTGGCCCCCTTGTTTTTGGTCTCAGGAGAGATGCCAGTCAATGGACAGGAAGTCTCAACTTCCATTTCACACCTAGGGCTTATCCTTATAGAGGAGGGCTATGGTTTATTGTCAGGGCAATGTCAGTCCAGCTCTTTCACCAACACTACATTCATTTAAAAACGAATTAATATAACTTATTTCAGTACCTGTCAGCTGTAAAATCCCTCCCCCTCAACCCCCCAAACCCCATTTGGCTGCCTTTTGTGTTCCCATGTAGGAGGATCAGCTACCCGGGTGTGTCTCCAGGCTTATGTAGACAAGGAAATTTACTGGTACTGCTATAGTTACACTGGTACAGCTCCCATGTGTATGCTTCTATTCCGGGAGAAGTGTGTCCACACAGGGAAATTTTACCAGCATAATTTCCTGTGAAGACAAGCCCTCAGTAAGTGGTCCCTGAGCCACAGCTCCTCTTTCCTCTTCGGAAAACTCCATTAACTCAAGTCTCCAACTACAAACAGCTCCAAACCATGCAAGACTAGTGGATGGCCTTTATATTCAGAAACGGCTCTAAGAACATAATTTCATTAGCTGAATAC